>NC_069502.1:1111577467-1111877467 GCF_027579735.1 Bombina bombina | reverse complement strand
TAGTGACTAATGTATTCATTTATTTTTAAGGTTACCAGTAACAATATTTATAATAATTACAATTCAGAACCCATTTTCATAAATATATGCAGCTTAGTAACTAGACAGTTAGATATTATGAAGACTTTACAGTGATCTGAAACAAGCAGCATAATCTGATAACATTGGTTTAAAGTGTTGACTAATGATCAACAGTAAACCTAAGCCACTGGCATGGATACAAGATCAAAATATGACCCCTGAATCACAACCAGCTCCAGGGTAACCAGTCAAAACAGCATATAATACCCAGTGGTCTTAGGCTAACCTGAAATACCCTGTGCACGGTATCACATAGATCTAGCACCCCCGGTATGTATCTGATGTTGCAATTCAGACAATTGCCTTAAAGTCTGGCAGGGAATTGAGACCACCAGGATAAATGATCCCATGTCTATACATTCATTGTGCTTCACGTTTCAACAGGATTTTATCCCTGTCACTGCCTCGGTCCAACCTTGGTTCATGATCTATTAAGATAGATCTGATGGAGGACACTGGATGTAACTTCTCAGCACAGTGCCATGCCACTGGTTGATCCGAATAGCCTTTATCCAAAGCTTGTCTGATGGCCAGTCTGTGATTTGCCATTCACTCTATCAAGGTGCCTCTCATCTTACACACATAGTATAGGGCACATGGACAGATTAGGAGATAAATGACAGGTGTAGTATTACAAGACAGTGAGAATCTTAAGTTGTATACCTTATTCATGTGTGGGTGGTAAAAGGTTTTTGTGGCTATCATGCTATTGCATGTCACACACCCTAGACATTTGTAACACCCCTTAGTATTTACTTTCTGTTAAGGCTGATAGAAAATTTTAGAATCCGTCTTGACAAACAAATCTCTAAGGTTGGTACTCCGCCTGTATCCAACCACCGGTCTAGTGCCGTGAACACATGGTAATTTGGGATCTAAAGTCAGTATTGGCCAGTGTTTTCTTAAGTTCCTGTGTTGATGGCATTTGGAGCAAATGTTGTTACCATGACTGGGACAGTCTCTTACTCTACTGAGGATGCTGCACGAATCCTGTTTGCCCCTAAACAGAGAGTAACTGGTGAGACTCCTGCTAATTTGTATTTTTCTATTCTTAGTATGACCACCTTAGTCATATTCCTAGGGGGTTTAGAATTCGCAATACACCGACAATAGGCAGGGAGAATCCAGACTTTAGGAGAAAGTGGTGCAACATTTTAAATAAGTGTTCACTTGACCATATTTTACTAGTTATTGAGGAGGTGATGTCACTATTGACTAAAGTTAAAACAGAAATACAAGTTTTTGAAGGGTTACATAAGAACACTTTAATCACTGATACTAACGAGAATTGGCTTAATAATTTAAGCCAACAAATTGACAAATATAAAAGTGATCTGACAACATTGAAAAATAAAAAAATGGATAAAGTGAACACAGATTATGACAAAGGCAGGTGTCATGAACCAAGCCTCCAGACTAAAAAGAAAAAGAAAAGGTCTGTAAGGCATTCCACTTGAAAGGGCTGTGTAGGGATTTGAACTTGTGGCTCTGTGGTTACTATTATTGTTTTGCTTGCTTGTTGAGCCACAGTCAGTTCTAGCAATAGCATAGCAACCTTGTCTGAAGCTACCTCCCAAACAAGGAAAAATTTTAAAGAACCCTTAACAGAAGAGGAAAATACTCGGCAAAGACAACTTAACCTTTGTTTCTATTGTGGGGGAACTGGTCACTGCATCACAGGGTGTCCAGTAAGACCCCCTAGAGGATCAAGTGATACTTCCACTAGCAAACTGAAAGATACCCCTGGAGAGGACCCAGCTACAGAGAATACATCTATTCTACAAGCAACCATTTCTAACACACTTCAAGAAATGGTACCTGATTTGAAACAGATGGTCGTTGGCAGTACAATTTCAACTACATCCACTACCCATGCCACTGCCTCTGTTTCTGCATCTACCACATTGGGGAACTCTGCAAAAATACCTCCTGGAAATCCTGCACATTACCTTTTCTCTGCCCTGGCTGGAGATCCATCTAACAAAAGTCACTCATCAGACATAAAAGTGACAAACCTTCCAGCTAAATCAAACTCTGCCAATTCCAAAGATCCACACCTCCTTGCACCACCTTCACCCAGCTACTCATTGACTGAGAAAGAATAGGATGATTTGGTTGATTTGGAAATATATGACACAGATAATGAATTCCTTGACTCTGAAGGAGAGGTCATATCCTACCCGGAGGTACTCTACCCATCAGCCAGTACATTGCAAGCTGCTGGGCATAAACAGGAACCGCCAAATCAAACCGATCTTTGTTTTTCAACTCTTGTTATGCCTACAGTGGAATCTTCTATGGGTCCCCAATCTCAGGCAGCTGTTCCAAGGGAAGAATCAATTCCATCTGATTGTATTAGGGCTTCAAACACTTGTTCGTAAATCCCACCTTCAGATGTTTGAAAAGGCTTTGAGCGCCCGGAGTGCGCTCTTTGGAGGGGGCATCTGTCATGAACAAAGCCTCCAGACTTAAAAGAAAAAGACAAGGTCTGGGAGGCATTCCACTCGAAAGGGCTGTGCAGGGATTTGAACCTGTAGCTCTGTGGTTACTATTCCTGTTTTGCTTGCTTGTTGAGCCACAGTCAGTTCTAGCAATAGCATGCAACTTTTAAATCTGTTATATGAGGATTTGCCTTACTTGCAATTACACCTGTGCAACACACAGGTGTTCTCAATTTTGGATTTTTTTAGAACCAATCCTGTGCAAATCCTCCCTATTTAAGGCTGGCTGTTAGACTGCATGTTGTCTTCACATTGGATCTGTTTTGACACAAGTCAGAACCTGTTTCCTGTACTTCTGTACTTATTTTGAGAAAGACTCCACCTTTGCACCTGTTTACAAGGTATTACCAGGAGAAAGACTTTACCTTTAAACCTGTTACCTGTTTACAAGTTTGTTTCCTGCCTTGTGCAATTCCTGCACTTCAGTTATTACCAGGAGAAAGATGTTTCCTTTAAACCTGTTACCTGTTTACAAGTTTGTTCCCTGCCTTGTGCAAATCCTGCACTTCAGCTATTACCAGGAGAAAGACTTTACCTTTAAACCTGTTATCTGTTTAAAGTTTGTTCCCTGCCTTGTGCAAATCCTGCTCTTTAGTTATTACCAGCAGAAAGACTTTACCTTTAAACCTGTTACCTGTTTACAAGTTGTTTCCTGCCTTATGCAAATCCTGCATTTCAGTTATTACCAGGAGAAAGACTTTCCTTTTTGAATCTGCATCTCTGCTTACTTTGTTTGTTTTATTCCACTCCTGCTGTATGTGGACTTAACATACCAAAGTAGCACATTTAAATATACCCTGCAAGTATTTGTTTAATCAAAGTATTTTGTTATTTTAATAAATCTGATATATTTTAAATCTATATGGCTTCTACTAATCTTCCTTTAAAGTAACTGTTCCAGACAATGAGGCTCTCACAAGATATCCTGAGACAGAACATGACAGCAGGGTATATAAATGGTTAAATACCACCCAAGACAATCAGTTTAGAAGAAGACAATGCCCACGTAGGGTTAGGATTGATACCAGTGGTGCTGAGTCCTCTGGCACAGATAGGGACTTGTCATAACATTCTGATACTTTCACTTCTCCACTTGTATCGACTACAACAGATCACACACTATTTCAACATCAACGGCACCAACACAGAAATTCTAATTTTTTAGAGGTCACTACGAGCTCCAGAGGGGGAGGAACAGGTCAAACATCAGGAGGGAAAATATCAGACACAGACCCCCACGGAGGGGATGTGCCCTTGTGCAGCTTTGCAGGGGAAGTACAAGCTATGCTAACATCAGAAAGACAGAGCTGCTGGATTTTAGCTTATAGCTATGCCACTGCAGCTGTTCTGATTTAAATACAAAATGCAGGTTTCCTAGCTCAGCACATTACACTGCGCAGACCATGCATAACAAAGGCACAGGGCCGGACTGAGACCAAAAAAAAGCCTGGGCATTTTAGGGCAAAGAGGCCCACTCCCCCCCTCTGCTCACCATTTCTTATTTAACCGTATACCAAACATGGCAAGTATAATACTTAAATGCGATGCAATTTTACAATTTTAAACAACTTTCTAATTTACTCCCGTTATCATTTTTGGTACCTTTATTTGAAAGAGCATGAATGTAAGCTTAGAAGTTGGCACATTTTTGGTTCAGCATCTGGGTAGCACTTGTTGATAGGTAGTGCTACCTAGGTGCTACCTAGGTGCTGAACCAAAAATGGGCTAGTTTCTAAGCTTACATTTTTGCTTTACAAATAAAGATACCAAGAGGATGAAGAGAAATGAATAGGAGTAAAGTCACATTTAACTACTTCAAGACTTGCTAGCATATATAAAAGTTTCCTTTATGGGATGATGTATTATTGTTCCTCACTAGCCACAATACATCCCTTATAGAGTAAAACAGGAGTATCATAACTCTGCTTTTCAGTGGATCACTTGTGCAAAATGCTAGCTGATCAATTTTCCTCACCTGTGACAATCAGCTTTAGCATAAGAGTTATTACTCCCTAAACATAGCACACATACTGTAAATGTTTATACACTGTCCATTTTATCATATCCAAATGTAAAGTTTATTTTATTTAAAATCCTTATTTAAAATAAATAATTTCTCATTTATCTACTGTTATTCAATTTGACAGGGGAGTAATACAATTTTCAGTGTGCAAACATATGCAATATTGTATTATAATTTTAATTAATTCATATTAGAGGTATTTAGTATTAAAAATTGCTTTCATTAGATGAATCTTAATTGGAAAAAAAACATTATTTCTAACTTTTTTTTGTCATGAATATCAGAAGTGGCTATTATTAAGCCATGACAGTCCCATCCCAGTAGTACCTTAGGTAAAAATAATTAAAGCTCCATTATAAGCAGCAACAAAGCCATTTCAAATCCCTACCGACTACTTTACCCAACAACACATGTGAGAGATAACTTACTGACCATCCCACCAGGAAGCCGGAAGAGAGTTTCGAAGCTGGGCCGTAAAATTGTAGTGAATTATGTGCGCTCACTATATTCCACTTCCCGAGTTCTCGCTTTCTGTATATAAATGCGGGAACTTGGGAAGACATAAAAAATAGCTGGCTTTAAAAAATTTAAAAATAAAAAAGGGTCTAAATGCAATTAAGACACACCTTCTTATGTTTAGGGAATTCATGGGGCCGCTAGTGGAATATCTACTCTCACTACTTGAATTGTGTTTAAAGAACAACTATTTTAAGTTTGATTAAGATTTCTCTGTACAAACATCAGGGACGGCGATGGGCTCTAATATGGCCCCTGCCTGTGCCAACACTTTCATGTCCTCCTTTGAGAATGAATATTTGTGGAACTCTAATGTCTAGTCGATTATCTTCTATAGAAGGTATATCAACTAAATTTTTCTAAAATGGAGGGATGGACGTGAGTCGTTGAAACAATAGTTTAACAAATTGAACAATACTGACAGTACACTTAGGTTCAAACTGAACATAGAAGAACAGAACATACACTTCCTTGATTTATCTATTTACATTATAAATGATTCATTGGGCACAACACTTTATACAAAACCAACTGACCGCAACTCCTTATTGCCACCCACCTTCTCTTGTTAGAGGTATTGTGAAATCCCAAATGATAAGAGCCCTTCATAGTAAAAATTCCCAGGTTGAGTCAGGGGTCTCACAGTTACAAGGGGTAAAAAATAAATTCCTACAACGGGGATATAAACAGCAGGTGGTTGAAACAGTGATGCAAGAGGTACAGCATCTGAGACAAACAGATTTAATTAATCTGAATAAGGACAAAACAGTTGATGATTAAAAAAAAATTAAAAAAAATCTTATCATGGTAACATTTGCCCCAAATACCATCAACACAGGGACTATCTTAAGGAAACACTGGACAATACTGACTTCAGATCCCAAATTACCATGTGTTCAACGGACTAGACCAATGGTTGGATACAGGCAGAGTACCGACCTTAGAGATTTGTTGGTCAAGACAGATTCTAAAATTTTCTATCAGCCTCAACAGAAAGTAAATACTAAGTGGTGTTACAAATGTCTAGGGTGTGGGACATGCAATAGCATGATAGCCACAAAAACCTTCACCACCCACACATGAATAAGGTATAAAACATAAGATTATCACTGTCTTGTAATACTACACATTTCATTTATCTCCTCATCTGTCCATGTACCCAATACTATGTGGGTAAGACGAGAGGCACCTTGTGAGAGCGAATGGCAAACCACAGACTGGCCATCAGACAAGCTTTGGATAAAGGCTATTCGGATCAACCGGTGGCATGCCACTGTGCTGAGAAGTTACATCCAGTGTCCTCCATCAGATCTATCTTAAAGATCATGTACCAAGATTGGACCGAGGCGGTGACAGGCATAAAATCCTGTTGAAATGTGAAGCACAATGGATGTATAGACTTGGGACCATTCACCCTGGTGGTCTCAATTCTGTGCCGGACTTTAAGGTAATTGTCTGAATTACAACATCAGATACATACCAGGGGTGCTGGATCTATGTGATACTGTGCACAAGGTATTTCAGGTTAGGGTGAGACCACTGGGTATTATACACTCTCTTGACTGGTTACCCTGGAGCTGGTTGTGGTTCAGGGGATTATATTTTGATCTTGTATCCACGCCAGTGGCTTAGGTTCACTGTTGATCATTAGTCACCACTTTAAACCAATGTTATCAGATTATGCCGCATGTTTCAGATCACTGTAAAGTCTTCATAATATCTAACTGTCTAGTTACTAGGCTGCATATATTTATGACAATGGGTCCTGAATTGTAATTATTGTAAATACTGTTACTGTTAACATTGGTGCCTTAAAAATGAATACATTTGTCACTATATTGATTATCCTTACACAAGACACTACAAATACAAAGTTTAAACATAGTAAGGATTATTATCCACATTATAAACTAGGTTACAAGTATAAATTGGCACCAGCAAATATGTCATGGTTACCTTATATGTTGGGAGCATATGATTGATAGTCACGTTACCATAATACACATATATGTATATTATATGTAGCTCACACTGATATACGTTCAACTATCACTATCTAGCAACATGAGATTACAATGTGGCAAGAGGAACAAATGGCACCCGCATGAGAAGACATGGGCGGTTTCCATGGCAACAATTGTTTTACTTGTTAGACTCATGGCGCATGTTGCCCTGCACTGATTTCATAATCAGAACACATTTGAGATTTGTATAGATGTGCTGTGTTATTTGATTACCACTTTGAAGTATATTTGAACTTTCATTCACTAATGAGTATACTTGTTATACTAGAAAATGTAATTGGTGCAAAAATAGAAATACAATAAAAAGTGAAAGAACAAATACAAATATGAAAATATATATCTTCCACAGAATATTTCCAATTGTGGTTGATTTAGGTGATTTCTTGCCTTAAAGGGACAGTCAACACCAGGATTTTTGTTGTTAATTACCAATTCCCCAGTTTTGCATAACCAACACAGTTATAATTATACATGTCTTACCTCTGTAATTACCTTGTATCTAAGCCTCAGCAGACTGCCCCCTTATTTCAGTTCTTTTGACAGACTTGTAGCTTAGCCAATCAGAGCTGTCTCCATGGTAAATTCACGTGCACGAGCTCAATGTTATCTATATGAAACATGTGAACTAATGCCCTCTAGTGGTGAAAAACTATCAAAATGCATTTAGATTAGAGGCGGCCTTCAAGGTCTAAGAAATTAGCATATGAACCTCCTAGGATTAGCTTTCAACTAAGAATACCAAGAGAACAAAGCAAAATTGGTGATAAAAGTAAATTGGAAAGTTGTTTAAAATTACATGCCCTATTTGAAACATGAAAGTTTTTTTTGGACTTGACTGTCCCTTTAAATTAAACAAAGACAAAAGAATATAGTGAAGTATGTTTGAACTAGTGCTAATTCACACAATGGTCCCGCCAAGGGGTTACTCACACTTTACAGAGCCACCCAGGCTCTGGTATAGACAAACACCTGGTTTTATACTGACAGGTTTCCTGTATATTACCAAACGCAGGCCGCTGCTTCAGAAAGATAACATTTATTTTAAAAACATTTAAAACATATAAAAAGCCACAAATAAGCCCCTTCACACAATGTCACTTGGGTATCTGTCCACCTAGTAGCCGGGTGAGAGTGAAATCACAACACCTTTCCTGGATGAAAGCTGATGGCGTGCTGAAATGCTATGCCAATGAAATCGCTTGGTAAGTGATACACTCAATACCTGTCCTGGTGACTAGCAGGTTGAGGCGTGGCTCTGACAGTACGTCGTTTTCAAGGAAGTGAGATGGTGTGCGTCTACTCCTCTGTGCTCTTTATGTGGTGAACCAATCCTCCTATCTGTTATTGAAACTTAAGAAAAAAGTTGATTGTTTTGCCCTTTCTTGTTATGGAAACCGCATACAGAAACAGGGACATCAAACTAATTTGCTATATTTAAAGTAAAGATGGAGGACGGAATGTTGAAAGTTCTCATGGATCACGTGATCATCACTTGGCCAATAGGAGGATATAAAGAGCAGAGAGAAGTAGAGGCACACCATCTCACTTCCTTGAAAAAGCTGTACGTTTACGAGGAAACGTACATTGGAGCGTTAGAGCCACGCATCTACTGCTAGTCACCAGGACAGGTATCGAGTGTATCACCAAGCGATCTCATTGGCATAGCATTTCAGCACATCATCCTCTTCCATCCAGGAAAGGTATTGTGATTTCACTCCCACCCGGCTACTTAGGTAGACAGATACCTGAGTGACATTGTGTAAAGGGGCTTATTTGTGGCTTTTTATATGTTTTAAATGTTTTTAAAATAAATGTTATCTTTCTGAAGCAGCGTTTGGTGATATACTGGAAACCTGGCAGTATAAAACCGAGTGTGCGTCTATACCAGAGCCTGGGTGGCTCTGTAAAGTGTGAGTAACCCCTTGGCGGGACCATTGTGTGAATTAGCACTAGTTCAAACATACTTCACTATGTTCTTTTATCTTTGTTTATTAAGACAAGAAATCACCTGAATCAACCACAATTGGAAATATTCTGTGGAGGATATATATCCTTATATTTGTATTTGTTTTTTTCACTTTTTATTATACTTGTTATACTAACATGACATTTGTTAGTAACAGGATGTGATATGCCACTTCCGGTTTGGTGGAACGCATAGCTTGCGTTCCATTCACGATGTTTGGCACTACAAGAGTATTGGGTATGTTTTATTTGTTATACACTATATAACAGTGATGTTTGGCACTAATTCCTTATTCTGATTAAGGGGATATTGTAGTCTCCAAAACGTCAAATAAAATTTGACTTTGCTTAAGTCCTAAATGTTACTGTGAGTGCATTCTTTTGTGAGTTGTATCATTTACATTTATGCACCCAGGTAGCTGACCCAGGGGGTGGATTTGTTTTTTTTTTGGATATCTATCTATCTATCTATCTATCTATCTATCTATCTATCTATCTATCTATCTATCTTTCTTTCTTTCTATCTATCTATCTATCTATCTATATATATATACACACATACATACATATATACATACATATGTATAAATAAATAAAACACTTTCGAGCCCTTTCCACTCAAACACCTCATAATTTTAACAATCATTTTTAATCAATTTTTAAAATTTAAAATTTGTTTTACTGTGTATTTATTGTAAATATTTTACCTTCCAATGTTATTCACTTATTAGAAGATGTTCTTAGTATTTTTAAAAATATATTCCTATATGTATCTGTATATACCTATACCTGTATATATTCATATAGATATATAGGTATTGCTATTTTACAAAAAAATAATCAGATATAAATAGAAATATATATTTTAAAATAAAATAAAATTTTCTTATATGTGAAGAACATTGGAAATTAAAATATGCCTAACTACCTTCGGGTTAAGTGCTGTTGGTTTAATGCGGTGTCAGGTTAGCGTGTGCTGATAAGTGTTATTTTTTTTTTAAATGCACTCCATTGTAGTCTATGGGGAGAATTTAGCACTGTTGTGATATCTGAAGTCCTGAAGTTTGCATGTATAAAATTTAGCTTGCAAACAAACATTTTACTTTCAACTCGTTATACCCTAACCCACGTGCGTTAAAAGTTTACTACCAGCGATGTTTACGTGCAAGCGAAAGTGACTTGAATTCTGGGTTTGTTGATAAATTTATTAACATAAAGAGAAAAATAAAACCAAGAAAAGAAGAATACCAGAAAATAGGGTTTGATTTTTAAATAAGAAAGTAGCAAATTCAGCAGTAATTTACAGAATGGCCGGTTGGTTTATAAAACGTACTCTCTGTATTTGTAAGCATAAAAAAACATATTAATCCAAATATAGTAATAATAAAATGGTTTTATGAGATCATAAGGTTAAATTATTATGGTACATGTGTAAAATTAACTAAAAACAAGATGAACTGAATTCTGCTCAATAACATAGGGGTCGATTCAAATTTTGTTTATTAGCATTTTTTTACGGCTTCCTATACACCTTTTTCATTTTCACAGCAATTATAATGCAAACAATAGCACCATCTTCATATTTGACAAAAATGTAATCAAACCCAAGGAAAATTCACACATATGGCTCCATTTATTAAATGCCAGGCAGACAAGATTCCCTCCCAGGGATCCTGCCTCCTGGCATTATACAAGTGGCTGCTTGTGCAACGCCGCCCCCTACTCTTGCACAGCTAATCGTATACGAGCAGGGGCTGTCAATCACCCTGGTCTCACTAGTCCTGAGTGATTTTAATGCGCCAGCTCAGAGCTAGCATATTAGTTAGGAAACAGTGGTCTGATGACCTCTACTTTTTAACTATCGACTGCAGGCTTGCTCATGCAAGCCTGCACCAAAGGTGCTCCAAGGCTGCATTCGCAACTTGATAAATGAAGCCCATAGGATGCATGGACAGCTTTGACTTTTGACAATAATCTGTGCATGCTTGGAACAGAAAAAAAAGGTGGTGTTTAAAAATAAATTAATTAATAAAAAAAAACACTCCAATTGCAAAAACACAACAACTCCATTACCCACCTTTAAGGGATATGAAATCCAAATTATTTCTTTTATAAATTCAGATAAAGCATGAAATAAAAAAAAAAGTTCTAATTTACTTCGATTATAATTTTTTCTTTGTTCTTTTTGTATCTTTTGTTGAAAAGCAGGGATGCATGTATAGAAGCCTGCCCACTTCTGGAGCACTAGATGGTAGTGCTCCAGATCCCTACCTAGGTATCTCTTAAACACAGTATCCCATGGGAACAAAGCAATGTTATAATAGAAGTAAATTGGAAACTTTTTAAAAATGGTTTGCTCTGTCTGAATCACAAAAGAAAATGTTTGGGTTTCATATCTCTTTAACCCACTAAAAAACCAAGCACTCACTGATGGAGCCAAACTGCATGCCGGTCATGTTGTCAATGTTTCTGATTGGCTGTGGAAACGGTAGGGATATGATGTAAGTTAAAGAGTGCACCACTATTTTAGATTTGCTTGGTTGTTTTGTTTGTTGTTTCAGTTCTGGGCCTCCAAAGCTGCATACGCAGCTTTATAAACGTAGCCCTATGCCTCTACTTTTTCCTATCCTTGGAATCTTTGCTTATGTAAGTTTTAGGCACATATCCTTTTTCACACCATACAGCATTTCCTGAGTCCTCCGGTGAATGGTTCAAAATTCATTGGTGTTGAAAAGCCATTTATATCCTTCCAGATGTAAGGTCTTCAGAACTGCATAATGATTTCTAGGTAACATCTAACTTGCAATCTATAAAGTGCCATTAGTACCGCTCATTTTTCTGCTGCCAAGGACAACCAAGGAGACCACATTTAATAATTCAAGTCAGTTATATAATTGTCACCAGTGGCTATCAACTTATTTCACTTTATGAAACAAACACATTTATGCATATATTGTAAAAAAATATTTTGTTGGGATAACATTTTGCATAAATACATAGACTTTATAAAAACAAATAAGAACTGCACTGTAGAAAAATTATATATATATATTGTAAAGCATTTAAAACAGTCATTTTATCAGCATAATTTCTAATGTTTTGTAAATTAAGTGGAGTTTAAGGATATACCTCTTGAAAACCTGGTATCATTTGCTGTGTCAAAGGACAGATAAAATTGAGCTCCTGTACTGATTCAATTTGCAGCATGAATGCCGGATCAGGGAAGCTGCAGCCACCTTTAAGGGATATTACATTTCACATTTTATTTTATTTTTTAAATCCCCTTCTTTTGCTATGTGTTTATCTGCCCCCTTTTTATGTAATTTAGCTCTGAGAATTGAGCTGGAAATGCACCTTGCTGACTCAAGGCTAAGACTGCTATATATATTTAATTGGCTTTATCAGATAACAAATACAAAATAGTTTACGTTATACCAACATAATGACTGCAACTAGCGTTGGCAGCTGTCTGCTGAAGCCCAGATTGGATACTACAAATAAAGCAAGTGTTGGGTGGAGTTTGGCTGTTATAAAATAATTGATGCAAACAAGAAAAATGTTTAGACTTGGCTGGTATGTTATGTCATAGCAAAACAACAAAAATATCTTGTAATTACAAGGGGCTAGATTACAAGTGGAGCGTTATTTTAATGTGCGCCTGTAAAGGGGCAATTTTCCCTGTTTATGGGTGCATGTTAAATAACCAGCCACTTGTAATGGCTGGTTATTTAACCTTGCGGTTTCACTTTGCGCTAAGCGCACTTAACCAGAGATTAGACCACTGATTCACATTGCGCCTCACTTGTAATACCAGCGCACATTTACGTGTACTGGTATTACTGAATGGAGAACCAATATTGTGCTCCACTCACAATCTAGGCCAAAGGTGTTTACTGTCACTTTAAGTTTGCACTATGGGCTAGATTAAAAGGGGCACATTATTAAGCGCTTTCACTCGAGCGCTAACACGGCAGAAGTAAAGTTTTTGTTTGCACAGGTTAGTGCTCGTATTACAAGCTGAAAGTAAAAATTTTGCGTGCAAGCAAAACTCGATGCACACCAACTAAAGGACTTAGGATATTGTGACCGTGCTAACATATTCTCCCAATAGACTTCAAGGAAGACTTTAGAAGAAAAGAAAACTAACGATTATCGCTCACAAGCTAACCCAACACCATATTAAACTCACAGAGCTATACTTGACAGGAGTTATTAATATTTTACATTCCAATGTTCTTCACATACAAGATTTTTCTTTTAAATAGATATTTTTAAATAGATATACAGTACCCTCCACTAATATTGGCACACTTATTAAATATGAACAAGGAAGGCTGTGAAAATTGTCTTTATTGTTTAACCTTTTGAGCTTTTGTTTAAGAAATACACAAAAATACTCTGCTCTCAAGGATATCAAAACAATTGCAAACTCCACACAGGTTTATCTAAAAAAAAAAAAATTATTGCATACCTATTCATATGACAAAAATATATTTGAAGTATATTTCCATTGATATTTTACATTTTTTAGTACACCTGGTTGACTCGGAACAGGAAATTGTTCAACCATGACTTCCTGTTTCACAGGGGTATAAATATGAGGTAGCACATAGGCCAAATTTCCTTGGTCATTCATCACAATGTGTAAAACCAAGTAATATAGCTGTAATGTGCAGCAAAAGGTTGTTGAGCTTAACAAAATGGGAAGTGACGCTAAGAAAATAGCAAATGCATTGAAAATGCCCATTTCCGCCATCAGGGAAATAATTAAGAAATTCCCATCAACTGGAAATGTTATGATTCAACCTGGAAGAAGACGTGTCTCTATATTGTCTCAATGCACTGTGAAGAGGATGGTTTGAGTGGTCAAAATATCTCCAAGGATCACAGCTGGAGAATTGCAGAAGTCTTGGGGTTGGAGAATTTCCAAAACTACAATCCGAAGTCACCTATATTACCACAAGTTGTTTGGAGGGGTTTCAAGAAAAAAGCCTCTACTCTCATCCATAAACAAAGGCATCTTCTGTTTGCCAGACACTACTGGAATTTCAAATGGGATTGGGCTCTATGGTCAGATTAAATCAAAATAGAGCTTTTTGGCAATAAACACCAGAGGTGAGTTTAGCACACAGAGGAGTATCCAAATGGAAAAGTACCACATGCTCACGGTTAAATATGGTGGGGGCTCTTTAATGTTTTGGGGCTGTTTTGTTGCTAGAGGACCTGAATATTTTGTTAGTATACATGGCATTATGCACTTTATCAAATATCAACAGATATTAAATGAACACCTGACTGCCTCTTCCAGAAAGCTTAAAATGGGCCGAGGTTGGATCTTCCAGCAGGACAATGATCCAAAAGATATATCAAAATAAACACACAAATTGTTTACTGACCACAAAATTAAGGTCCTGCAATGGCCATCACAGTACCCTGACTCGAACCCTATAGAAAACTGTAGGGGTGAACTAAAAGGAGAATCCACCAGCATCAACCTCGAAATTTGAAGGATCTGGAGAGATTCTGTATGGAGGAATGGTCTCAGATCCCTTGCCATATATTCTCCAACCTCATCAGGCATTATAGAAGAAGACTCAGAGCTGTTATCTTGGCAAAGGGAGGTAGCACAAAGTATTGACTAAAAGGATGCCAATAATTGGGCCACACATACGTTTAACAATTGTTTTTGTTTTTTAGAAACCTGTGTTGTGTTTGCAATTGTTTGATATCCATGAAAGCAGAATATTTTTGTGTATTTTTTAACAAAAGATCAAAAGGTTAAACAATAAAGACAATTGTTCACAGCTTTCCTTGCTCATATTTACCAAGGGTAACAATAATAGAGAAGAGCACTGTAATACACACACATATATATATATATATATATATATATATATATATATATATATATATATATATACAGTATCTCACAAAAGTGAGTACACCCCTCACATTTTTGAAAATATTTTATTATATCTTTTCATGTGACAACACTGAAGAAATGACACTATGCTACATTGTAAAGTAGTGAGTGTACAGCCTGTATAACAGTGTAAATTTGCTGTTCCCTCAAAATAACTCAACACACAGCCATTAACCTCTAAACCATTGGCAACAAAAGTGAGTACACCCCTAAGTGGAAATGTCCAAATTGGGCCCAAAGTGTCAATATTTTGTGTGGCCACTGGCCACCATTATTTTCCAGCACTGCCTTAACTCTCTTGGGCATGGAGTTCACCAGTGCTTCACAGGTTGCCACTGGAGTCCTCTTCCACTCCTCCATGATGACATTACGGAGCTGGTGGATGTTAGTGACCTTGCGCTCCCCCACCTTCCATTTGAGGATGCCCCAAAGATGCTCAATAGGATTTAGGTCTGGAGACATGCTTGGCCAGTCCATCACCTTTACCCTCAGCTTCATTAGCAAGGCAGTGGTCGTCTTGGAGGTATGTTTGGGGTCGTTATCATGTTGGAATACTGCCTTGCGGCTCAGTCTCCGATGGGAGGGGATCATGCACTGCTTCAGTATGTCACAGTACATGTTGGCATTCATGGTTCCCTCAATGAACTATAGCTCCCCAGTGCCGACACCACTCATGCAGGCTGAGACCTTGACACTCCCACAACCATGCTTGACTGTAGGCAAGACACACTTGTCTTTTTACTCTTCCCCTGGTTGTCACCACACTTGCTTGACACCATCTGAACCAAATAAGTTTATCTTGGTCTCATCGGACCACAGGGCATGGTTCCATTAATCCATGTCCTTAGTCTGCTTCTCTTCAGCAAACTATTTGCAAGCTTTCTTGTACATCATCTTTAGAAGAGGCTTCCTTCTGGGATGACAGCCATGCAGACCAATTTGATGCAGTGTGCGGCGTATGGTCTGAGCTCTGACAGGCTGACCCCCCAACCCTTTAACCTCTGCAGCAATGCTGGCAGCATACATCTATTTACCAAAGATAACCTCTGGATGTGACGCTGAGCATATGCACTCAACTTCTTTGGTCGACCATGGTGAGGCCTGTTCTGAGTGGAACCTGTCCTGTGAAACCGCTGTATGGTCTTGCCCACCATGCTGTAGATCAGTTTCAGGGTCTTGGCAATCTTCTTATAGCCTAGGCTATCTTTATGAGAAACAATAATTCTTTATTTTCAGATCCTCAGAGAGTTCTTTGCCATGAGGTGCCATGTTGAACTTCCAGTGACCAGTACGAGAGAGTATGAGAGCGATAACACCAAATTAAACACATCTGCTCCCCATTCACACCTGAGACCTTGTAACACTAACAAGTCATATAACACCGGGGAGGGAAAATGGCTAGATGGGCCCAATTTGGATATTTCCACTTAGGGGTGTACTCACTTTTGTTGCCAATGGTTTAGACATTAATGGCTGTGTGTTGTGTTATTTTGAGGGGACAGCAAATTTACACTGTTTTACAGGCTGTACACTCACTACTTTACATTGTAGCAAAGTGTCATTCTTCAGTGTTGTTACATAAAAAGATATAATAAAATATTTACTAAAATGTTAGGGGTGTACTCACTTTTGTGAGATACTGTATATATATATATATATATATATATATATATATATTTATATATATATATATATATATATATATATATATACATATTGTCAGGTACTTATGGCAAAGCGACTCCCAGTGAGATGCCGGAACTTGCCTCCATGGCCTCAGCGCTTCCGGATTAATGGAAGTCTCAGATGTGGGAGTTCCTATAAAAGCTCACTCAGGCCATCACTCTGGGCTGAGTTATTGTAAAGCTCACCTTGTTCCTGAAACTTGCATACTTACCTTGTACCTGCATATGCTCACCTGGTTGCTGAAATCAGATATATATATATATTTAAAAATAAAAAATAACATTTTATTTTATGTGAAGAACATTGAAATGTAAAATATGCCTATCGCGCTTTGGGTTTAGCAAAGTTGGTCTAATGTGTGTCAGGTTAGCCCACAACTGATAAGTGTTAGGTTACTCCTAAAGAGCGTGCTCCCCTTTCGCTGTGCTAGTTCTCATGCCATGACTGACAGCATGAGAATGAGGCTTCCATTGGAGCCTATGGGAAAGGGTGCTCGTGAGCGCAATGATAATGTGCAATGCAAACATGAGGTAGTGTTTGCATCGCACCTATCTTGTAATACCAGCGTACATTAATATATATATATATACATATATATATATAAATGAAGGGTACTGGGTGAAATTCAGCGCTATTTCAGAGTCCAATAAATAATGTTAATGAAATGGATGAATATACATATACAAGGTGTATAATGGTTTACAATTGTGTAATGTAGTAGTCTGAATTATGTATAAAAAACACACATAGAGTCCCAAATGATATAAAGAGTGAATGCATAATAGAAGATATTTCATGCAGTCAATGAAAATCTGATATCCAAAAAGGTTCTTGTATTGTACTTACTAGACACCCCCTCAATCATATGAGGTAAGTGTGATGCATGTTAGAAGAGGCTGACTGCATGAACTGTGATTGTTCAGTGTTTGTTTGCACGATACGTGAATCCTCCACTCTGTGCCAATAGAGATCCTTCAACCAATTTCGGGTGTATGTCTCCACCGATCTGCAGGATATATATATATACACACACAATCCCCTCAAAGGATAGTGATGGATATCCGTTTGATATAATGTAAAGAAAAAGAAAAATAACAAAAAATAGTGTAATCCTGTTTATTGATAAAGGAATAAATTATAACAAATTTCACACTTACATTTATAAACCTCAATGGTAATGAGGTAACTGTAAAGCATAAAATAGGTAAAAAATCTAAATGGATCTGTGATTCTATTTCCTCCACTGTATGGAAAACAGAGGGACTGGAAAAATTAAGCCTGTAGTTTCAAAATACTGCTCCGGCCGTTTGCAGTAGTAATAAGTAATGGTTCCGACAAAAATGTGTGTGCCCGGTATATGAGCACCAATACTGACGCGTTTCAAAGGTTATGCTGTATTAGCTCCTTCTTCATCAGAGGTGTGATGTCGGACTGACCCTAATTTGATCTTTTTAACTCTTAAGAGCAAACACTACCCCATAACTGGAAAATCTCATTGGCACAGAGAAGGGGGCTTGGCTCAAATCTATTGGAAGGCTAAAAGGGAGTGTGACTAATGTGAAATACGTAATTGTGCAATCTACATACTTGCTATATGTTTGAGAACAATACACACCCCCTTACAGGGATCCATGAATGATGATGATCTTATTCATAATAAAAACATAATGGTTATTAAACTTGGCCAAACACAAGAGTGTGAGCTACTATTAAAAATAAAAATGCATATTACACATTACACACATACATGTACATTACTCTTGAAAAATATTTTGGTTAAAAGAGATTTGGTTAAAACTAAAACTTATTACATGTTATTATTTAAAATATATTGTCGGATTGACTCTCAATATCAAAATGTAAACTTTGTACATACATAATCCTCAAGAACCACACTTGAATTAGTTAAATAGATACATAAATAAATAAACCCATAAAAAAACACTTTGCTACAATTCATAATCTAAAAGAGTTAACACAATAGATGCATATAATTACATAAAGTTTTTTTGTTATTTTAACAATACTTATTTTTAAAAAATATATTTATACAATTGATATAACTAAATATAAACATACATGAAAATAAAATTTAAAAATTGAAAATTAGAGCAAAAAAGAAGCTAAATCTATATCTTTGTTGAGACCATTAGGGGTGAGGGTCCCCATTTTATGTATCCAATAGGATTCCCTCTGTCTCAAATCAAGGGTTCTACTCCCCCCTCTTTTTTATGTTTGACAGTTTCTAATATTGTTCCTTTTAGACACAATGGATCCTGATTGTGGATGTTTTTATAATGAAGGTAAAGATTATGAGATTTCAACCCCTGTTTAACGTTAGTAATATCTTCTAATAGTCTGATCTTATAGGGACGAATAGTACGCCCTATGTATTGAAGATCACAACTACATTGGACCAAACAAATTACAAAATCTGTTTGGCAATTACACAGGGAATTGACCTCACAAATAAAACTATTACTGGTTGATGTTATCTTTTTGGTTGCCTTTTTGTCATAATGGTGTTCACATGCCACACAATTGGCTCTATTACATTTATAAAAACCCACACTCTGAGTTGCCAGCCAATTTTCAACCTTACCACTTTTTAGCTGACTAGGTGCCAATAGGTTCTTAAAATTCTTGTTTTTGCGAAAGATCAGCTGTGGGCCATTATCTGTAAGATCTTTTAGCAACTTGTCTTGTCCTAAGACATGTCAGTGTTTCTTAATAATAGACTGAATCTCCCTGGCCCCTTCATTGTAAGTGGTAACAAAATTGGCCCCATTATATTTACGTTTTGTTTCCATTAGTTTGCAGTAACTCAGCTCTATTAATTTCTTTAGCCTTAATATATGCTTCTTTAATATGTTTATCTTTATAGCCTTTTTGTAGGAAGCGGTTTGATAATTGCATTGATTCCCTTTCATAATCCTCCATTTTACTACAATTTCTACGGACCTGTTGGAACTGTCCATACGGAATGTTTTTAATCCAATTAGGATGATGGCCACTCTTGGCATGGAGATAGCCATTCCTGTCTGTCTCCTTTTTATATAATTTAGTAGTGATGATATCCAGTTCATGTGTTAGAACAAGATCTAAAAATTCAATCTCTTCATATGTGTTTTTATGAGTGAAGGAAAGGTTATGATTATTATTACCAACAAACCTAATAAAATCATTTAAAATGTCAGCACCTCCCTTCCAAATAAAGATAAATTATCTTTTTTAATTTTATATGATTTACACATTTTATTAAAATCTTCTTGTACTAAATTGCTAAAAACCGGTATAGAATGTCCTTTTGACTGGACCGGATAAAAGATTGAATTTGGTTTATAAGAGGTAAGTTGATCATATGTTAAAATGAGTTTTCCATTTTCACTTTCTGCTGACACCGGGTTTTAGCAATTTTAATAAAATGCGTAATTTAATAATAAAATTAAAAAAGATAATTTATCCAAGAATGAAAAAACACTCCTGGAACAATAGCAGAAAGACCATGAGATAGTGATAAGATAAGCAGATAAGGGGGTGGGATTATTGTACAGGACAGAAATGATTATGTGTCCGAAGCTTATAGACTTTTGGGTAATATAGAAGTTTATCAAAAACTTGTTAAAAATCCCACAATAGATTTTTTAAAGGTATATAACAGCCTCCTAGATGATGCTAAGGACTTATGTATATTAGATGAAAATGAGCTTACATTTCTGAATATCACTGATCCTGTAACAGTGATCTTATACCACCTACCTAAAATACACAAAGACCCCCTAAATCCCCCAGGTAGACCTATAGTGTCAGGGGTGAAGTCACTTACAACTAAATTATCAGAATTTGTGGACACCTATCTACAACTAATAGTCCCTACCCTCAATTCATATATAAGAGACACCCTGGATATCATTAATAAAATATCCAATATAAAGTGGGAAACAGATTTTCAGTGGGTAACTATGGACCTTAGCAGTCTATATACCTGCATCCCACACAAACAGGGTTTGAATGCTATAGACTATTAGCTTAAAGAACATACCACACTATCAGGCGATAGACAAACTTTTCTTCTTACCTCCATTAAATACATACTTGAGCATAACTTTTTTATTTTTGAAGATGAGTTTTACCTTCAAATAAGCGGTACAGCAATGGGCACTCGTTTTGCCCCTAGTTATGCCGACTTGTATATGGGGCACTGGGAGGAACTCTTCGTCTGGAATAACAATCCCTTTACTAAATATATTGTTTTTTGGGGGCGCTATATTGACAATATTATCTTTATTTGGAAGGGAGGTGCTGACATTTTAAATGATTTTATCAGGTTTGTTGGTAATAATAATCCTAACCTTTCCTTCACTCATAAAACCAGTTATGAAGAGATTGAATTTTTAGATCTTGTTCTAACACATGAACTGGATATCATCACTGCTAAATTATATAAAAAAGAGACAGACAGGAATGGATATCTCCATGCCAAGAGTGGCCATCATCCTAATTGGATTAAAAACAGTTCCAATAGGTCTGTAGAAATTGTAGTAAAATGGAGGGTTATGAAAGGGAATCAATGCAATTATCAAACCGCTTCCTACAAAAAGGCTATAAAGATAAACATATTAAAGAAGCATATATTAAGGCTAAAGAAATTAATAGAGCCGAGTTACTGCAAACTAATGGAAACAAAAAGCAAACAAAATGTAAATATAATGGGGCCAATTTTGTTACTACTTACAATGAAGGGGCCAGGGAGATTCAGGCTATTATTAAGAAACACTGGCATGTCTTAGGACAAGACAAGTTGCTAAAAGATCTTACAGATAATGTCCCACAGCTGATCTTTCGCAAAAACAAGAATTTAAGAACCTATTGGCACCTAGTCAGCAAAAAAGTGGCAAGGTTGAAAATTGGCTGACAACTCAGAGTGTGGGTTTTTATAAATGTAATAGAGCCAATTGTGTGGCATGTGAATAGTGATGTCCCGAACTGTTCGCCCGCGAACGGTTCACATCGAACATAGCTTGTTCGCGTTCGCGTTTGTGGGCAAACACATGGCGATGTTCGATCCGCCCCTATGTGTCATCATTGTGGAAACTTTGACCCTTTATGTCACAGCCGCCTGACACATTAGAGCCAATCAACATCAGACACTCCCTCACAGATCCTCCCAGCTATTCGGAATCCGCCATTTTAGACTCATAACGACCTTGCTTTTTTAATGAGAGGACGTGTTGTGTTTTTGCTCCTGACATTAATAGGAAAAACATAGCTAGGCTAGTGTATTTACAGTCCAGAAGGACTCCACTCATCTCTGCTGCAAGCACAGCACCCCAAAAAGCCCTTTTTAGGGCTATATTTCGTGCCAATTTTTTTTTTGTTTTTTTGTTTTTTTATTAGCATTTGCCTGGCTTTCAGCTGTGTGTTTAAGGCTCACAGCATATGCTGTGACTACTGCCACCACTGATATCTCCCTAACAACATTAGTTTAAATTTAACTAACCCAAAAATTTAATTATTTTTCTAGTGTAATTTTTTTTAATTTTCTATCAGGCCAGTGTCACACAGCATATACTCTGGTTCATTGCTCTGTGCCAGCCAGCAGCCACCAGTGTTAATATCCGTTTATAACATTATTTTAAATTTAAAAAAAAAAAAAAATATTTTGCTAGTGTAATCTAATTACATTTACTATCATGCCTGTGTCTGTCAGGCTCACTCAGCATTAATATACCTCTTTTTTTTCAGTCTTTTGGTTAATTGGTCTGTGCCAGGCAGCCACCCAGCACTCATATCTATTCTTCTTCACCTTAATTTTAATATTAAAAAAAAAAAGTTTAAATTTGTTTGCTAGTGTAATCTAATATAATTTTCTATCCGGCCTGTGTGTTTTGCTGACATAGTCTATGTCTAGTCTATGAGCCACGACTCATATGTGTTTAACCTTTTTTTAATTCCCCCCCCCAAAAAATTATTTCAATCATTTTTCTAGTGTAATCTAATAGTATTTTCTATCAGGCGTGTGTGTATCCGACTTACAGAGCCTACTGTTTTTAATAGCTGCCCTTCCAAGGCTATCAGCCACGACTCATGTATGTGCTTAACCTTTTTCTTAAAATTTCCCAAAAAAAGTCTTTAAATCATTATGCTAGTGTAATCTAATTGTATTTTCTATCAGGCCTGTGTCTAACTTGTTTTGGCTTTGGGTGCGGCTATTCATGCAGGCCATATAGAGCTGCCACCATTCGGTGTCGTATCAGCTATTAAACTAATAAGAACAGTACTACCAAAATACAGCCAATGAAGGGCCTTAGGAAGACTGAGCCAAGGTTGGATTGTAGTATTTGGTTAGGCTAATCATGATGGTCATGTAGACCACCACCGAGAGTCCTGAAAGTAACAGGGATGATGAGATGAAATTGCTAAGAATAGTACTACTTGAAACAACAGAGTTAGCCATGGGTGGTAATCCAAGACCGCTTGGATTTATTTTTGTATTGGGTGCGGCTAATCATGCAGGCCATATAGAGCTGCCACCATTCAGTGTTGTATCAGCTATAAAAATAATAAGAACTGTACTATCAAAATACAGACAATGAAGGGCCTATGAAGACTGAGCAAAGGTTGGATTGTAGTATTTTGTTCGGCTAATCATGATGGCCATGTAGACCACCCGTAACAGGGATGAAAGTGCTAGGAATAGTACTAATTGAAACAACCGAGTTTAGCCATGGGTGTTAGTCTAAGACCACTCTGCTTTTTTTGGGTTTGGGTGCAGCTAATAATGAAGGCCAGATAGACCTGCCACCATTTGGTGTTGTAACAGGTATTAAACTGCAAAGAACAGTACTACTTAACACAACCGACTTACCATGGGTCCCAGAGCATATGTTTGCTTGTTATATTTTGTAAGGGTAATCATGCAGGCCATATAGACCTCCACCAATAGGGTGAGTATGAGTAACAGCTATTAAAATGCAAAGGACATTACTAATTAACACAACATAGTTACCATGGGTCGCATACCAAGAGCAGATGTCATTATATTTTGTATGGGTAATCATCCAGGCCGTATAGACCTCACCAAATAGGGGGAGTTACAGAGATTAAAGTGCTAAGAATGGTAGTACTTAAAACACAACCTAGTTAAAATAGGTAGCAGACCGCATGTCTTATTATTATAATTTTTCAGGGTAATCTGGCAGGCCATATAGAACACCCCCGATAGGGGGGGGGGCAGGGATTAAAGTGCTAAGAAAAGTACTAATTAACACAAGCTAGTTGGGTCCAAGAACGCATGTTTAGTTATTAGACTTTATTAGGGTAATTATATATCTAACAAATCTATCTATTTCTCTTCTATCGATTCTATCTAACTATCAATCTATGTATATCTATCTATCCTATCTATCAATCTATCTTCTGTCCGGGATGTTTTGAGACAGCCACTTTGGGAATGTTAGTTGATTTAGACCCATTATGGCTTAAAAGCAGACTCTGCATAAACTATGTAATTTTCCATGGGAGTTTTGCCAGGGATCCCCCTCCAGCATGCGACAGTCCAGGTGTTAGTACCCTTGAAACAACTTTTCCATCACTATTGTGGCCAGAAAGAATCCTTGTAGGTTTTAAAGTTCGCCTGCCTATTGAATTCAATGGCGGAAGTTCGAGTCCGCCGTTCGCGAACCGAAAATTTTAGGTTTGCGACATCACTACATGTGAACACCATTATGAAAAAAGGCAACCAAAAAGATTACATCAACCAGTAATAGTTTTATTTGTGAGGTCAATTCCCTGTGTAATTGCAAAACAGATTTTGTAATTTATTTGGTCCAATGTAGTTGTGATCTTCAATACATAGGGCGTACTACTCGTCCCTATAAGATCAGACTATTAGAAGATATTACTAACGTTAAACAGGGGTTGAAATCTCATAATCTTTCTCTTCATTATAAAAACGTCCACAATCAGGATCCATCGTGTCTAAAAGGAACAATATTAGAAACTGTCAAACATAAAAAAGAGGGGGGAGTAGAACCCTTGATTTGAGACAGAGGGAATCCTATTGGATACATAAAATGGGGACCCTCACCCCTAATGGTCTCAACAAAGATATAGATTTAGCTTCTTTTTTGCTCTAATTTTCAATTTTTCAATTTTATTTTCATGTATGTTTATATTTAGTTATATCAATTGTATAAATATATTTTAAAAAATAAGTATTGTTAAAATAGCAAAAAAAACTTTTTATGTAATTATATGCATTTATTGTGTTAAGTCTTTTAGATTATGAATTGTAGCAAAGTGTTTTTTATGGGTTTATTTATTTATGTATCTATTTAATTAATTCAAGTGTGGTTCTTGAGATTTATGTATGTACAAAGTTTACATTTTGATATTAAGAGTCAATCCGACAATATATTTTAAATAACATATAATAAGGTTTAGTTTTTAACCAAAACTCTTTTAACCCAAATATTTTTCAAGAGTAATGTACATGATTTATAATATGTATTTTTATTTTTAATAGTAGCTCACACTCTCGTGTTTGGCCAAGTTTAATAACCATTATGTTTTTATTATGAATAAGATCATCATCATCATCATTCTTTTAACTATCTAATAAGTTTTCAATCTTTTATATATATATATTTTAATCCTTTGTTATACGGCCACTCAAGAGTCACTATGATGATCATTTGCATTTTTATTCAAATTATTTTAATTTGATATAAATCGCATCTCAGTACTAACATATAAAAGCCAGATTTAATGCCGCTTTTTATTTGTCACGATCCTATTGGATCCCTGTAAGGGGGTGTGTATTTTTCTCAAACATATAGTAAGTATGTAGATTGCGCAATTACATATTTCACGTTAGTCACACTCCCTTTTAGTCTTCCAATAGATTTGAGCCAAGCCCCCCTCTCTGGGCCAATGAGATTTTCCAGTTATGGGGTAGTGTTTGCTCTTAAGAGTTAAAAAGATCAAATTAGGGTCAGTCCGACATCACACCTCTGATGAAGAAGGAGCTAATACAGCATAACCTTTGAAACGCGTCAGGTATTGGTGCTCATATACCGGGCACACATATTCTTGTCGGAATTTACTCTCTGTTTCAAGAACCATTACTACTGCAACCGGCCGGTGCATTATTTTGAAACTACAGGCTTAATCCATTTAGGTATTTTTTACCTATTTTATGCTTTACAGTTACCTCATTACCATTGAGATTTATAAATGTAAGTGTGAAATTTGTTATAATTTATTCCTTTATCAATAAACAGGATTACACTATTTTTTATTATTTTTCTTTTTATTTACATTATACCAAACGGATATCCATCACTATCCTTTGAGGGGATTGCGTGTGTATATATACATATCCTGCAGATCGGGTCAGGCATACACCCGAAATTGGTTGAAGGATCTCTATTGGCACAGAGTGGAGAATTCACGTATCGTGCAAACAAACACTGAACAATCACAGTTCATGTAGTCAGCCTCTTCTACCACGCATCAAACTTACCTCATATGGTTGAGGGGGTGTCTAGTAAGTACAATACAAGAACCTTTTTGGATATCAGATTTTCATTGACTGCATGAAATATCTTCCATTATTCATTCACTCTTTATGTCATTTGGGACTCTATGTGTGTTTTGTATACATTATTCAGACTACTACATTACACAATTGTAAACCATTATACACCTTGTATATGTATATTCATCCATTTCATTAACATTTTTTATTGGACTCTGAAATAGCGCTAAATTTCACCCAGTACCCTTCATTTTTATTTTCTTTATTTTAGGGATCACTAGGAAAAGGTTTTCCTGCACACTGGATGTTTTATTCATAGCAGCTACTTTTATGTCCTTTTGTATTTAGGTGTATACGTTTATGTATATATAGATATATATTTATATCTTTATACCTTTTTCCCTACACCCTCAAAACATACGCATATGTATGCATTTATATGTGCATACTTATCTTCATATACATTAACATATACGTTTACAATTATTCTGTGTATGCACATATATATGCATTGTGCTTAGACTTAGCGCACCCTATACCAAAAAGCTTACAGCTACACAAGTTGTAGAGGTATTCTACTTTGTACACATATATATATATATATTGTGGTAAGGTCACTGGAAGAACAGCCTCAATAGCGTGGTAACTGTATTTTCAAACAGTTTTATTCAGAGAAAAAAAAAAGTATTTTAACATAACAGGTGCACTGTTTTTTAAAATACAGCAACTTCAAAACAGCCAGCAAAACAAAGAACACAAATAAAAAGCCTACTCCTGTCAGAAGCCTAACTACACATATAGTTAGCCATGCTAACTGGTCTCCAGCCTCTCTTTCACTCTGGAAAACCACCTGCTCCCTGAGACTCATACTGTTCCTAGTGAGCTGCTTATAAAGGCCTGAGCTAACTTAATAGGGAGCCGCTGTGAAACTGACACAACAGATTTAACTCTTTAGTTGCAGGGGGAAATTGCTCTCTCTAAGCCCCTGCTAATGTACACACCTTCCCTCATCCTGTCACATATCCCCCTCCCCAGCGGAACACTGTGGGGTGAAGCGGCCATAGCTTTAAGCACATGCACCCTGGATAGTGCGTCAGCATTACCATGTAATAGGCCAGCCCGGTGTTTCACCACAAAACTGAAAGGCTAGAGAGACAAGAACCACCTTGTGATCCTTGAATTATGGTCCTGATTGTTGTGCATCCACCTCAACGGGGCATGGTCCGTGATCAGGGTAAAGCGCCTGCCCAGTAAATAATACCCAAGAGTTTCAGTAGTGCACTTGATTGCTAAAATACCTTTTTTATTGTAGAATAGCGCTGCTCACGGGGTAAAAGTTTCCTGCTTAGATAAAGAACTGGATGTTCCTCTTTGTCTATGTATTGTGAGAGTAAAGCCCCCAACCCAACCTCAGAGGCATCAGTTTGCAAAAAGAATTCTTTGTTAAAATCTGGAGCCATGAGGATAGGTTGTTGATAAAGTGCGGAGCAAAGATCTGCAAAAGATTCCTCAGCCTTGCTGTTCCATCTCACTGTATCATAACTTTTTGCTTTAATAAGATCAGTGAGAGGAACAGCCCTTGTTGCAAAGTGAGGAATAAATCTTCTGTAATAACTGACAATTCCTAGGAAAGCTCTAATCTGTTTTTTCCTGAATGGCCTAGGCTATCTCTGTATCACTTCTATCTTGTCTACTTGGGGTTTAACAACTCCCCTACCAACAATATAACTTAAGTATTTAGCCTCAGCCAAGCCAATGGTACACTTCAATGGATTGGCTGTTAACCCAGCCTTTCTAAGGGTTTCAATTACAGCCAATAATTATTGTAGATTTTCAGGGTTGCTGCATTGATTCTCTATTAAAGTAAGATTGCCTGTTTAAGTATAATAGTTAGCTAACCAAGTTAATTTATAAATATTTTGCTGTGCAAGGGTTGCATTTTATAAAACAAAATAACTGTCTGTTGGATTGTATCTATCCATTATTTTTTTTTCTTGTTTCCTGTGTGGGTAATTAGGGGTGGGATTTTTTTCCAGCTGTTTGGGCCTAGCTAGACTATACATTTAGCACATTTACTCTGGGAGCTTGCTCTTTCAGGGTTGCTGCATTGATTCTCTGTTAAAGTAAGATGGACTGTTTAAGTATAATACACCTAGATTACGAGTTTTGTGTTAGGCTTAAAAAGCAGCGTTGGCCGGTCCTAATGCTGCTTTTTAACACCCGCTGGTATTACAAGTCTTGCAGGAACAGGTGTACCGCTCACTTTTTTGGCCAGACTTGGAAATACCGCAAATCCACTTACATAAATTGCGTATCCTCTTTTTTCAATGGGACTTGCATAGAGCCGGTATTATGAGTCTGCCAAAAAGTGAGTGGTAGACCCTCCCCTGTCAAGACTGGGACTGCATTTTAAAGTCAGTAGTTAAGAGTTTTAGGAATAAAAGAGAGGGCGCCACATAGGGTGATATTGTTGGATCAAAGTTCAACAGGGTAATTATTATCGTCGCTTACCGGAGAACGATGCACCGTATTGTAACCGGTGCTGACAGGCAGGCTAACACTTTCAGTGGTTAGCACACTGGGTGGCCTCCGGCAGGTTATACACAGCTGGTACTCAGCGTTCACTTGATTGATGTGCGTTTGTCCGGCTGCAGCTAGCGAGTCAGACACTGTGATGGATCAGACAATTTCGAACCTTTGTCAGGGAGGAAGCACTGCAGTGGATCGAACACTTTGACACCTTAACCAGGAAGGCTCAAAAGAGAACAAAGGACAACTTCCGTATACAAAATAAATGAATTTTATTCCATACAAACTGCTACGCGTTTCTAGACCTGCACCGGTCTTTTCATCAGGCATACAAACAATGGATACAAATTTCTTAAAATGACTATCTTATATACAATTAAAAACGGAAGTTGTCATGGTTTTCAGCAATCACCAATGGGCTGAAGAATGGATACTCTGTATCCCATTTGTGCTAATTAGGCTAAGTCACCTGTAAATATCATTAACCCTTACATTATAAATCCTAAAAATCCCTAAAAATCCCATAAGTATAAATGTTTGAAAATAAAACAATTTCTACATCAGTTTAAAGCGTCCTATAACGATCTGCTACAATTATCGCTAATGTGTTGGAGTAAACCTACATGAACATTTTGCAATATAATGTGTGATTCGCATATCTAAATGAAAAATAAATAAAAGGTAAAACTGTTTTTAACAGGTTGGGACAATTTAAAGAGTCTCATCACAATTTGCTGCAATTAACCTTGAAATGTTGAAGTCAGCATCAATAAACATTTACAAAAAAATGTGTGTAATTCGCATATCTAAATGCAAAATAGATAGTATGTGGTTTTATTTTGACCGGGTTATCAAACATAAGTTAAATTAAAATTTAGAATTGTCAAACCACCACTGACTGAATGACTCATGTTTAATCACTTCAGGAGTGTTTTGTTTTAGTCTTATTCTGACTTCAGGAATGTTTTGTTTTAGTCTTATTCTGGCACAGTAATAATAAAGGCATAACATAAAAAGAACTGAAGTATGTGTGAGTGTGTATAAAAAGTGTGATGTGTGTTATATCTAAATTAAAAATGTTATTCTAAACAAACAAATACAGTGATGTATGTGTGTGTATGTGTGAGTGAACTGTATACCCAGCTAAAATTGATTTTGTGAATGGTATATAAAAAAAGGTGATTACCAATATTGTAATATATAGATCGTGTACTATTAATTCATCATTCGATTTTGTATGCTACACTCAATCTTATAGTGTAATAAAATTAATAATTCGAATGTAGTGTGACCCCCAACTGTGGATGATAATACACAGAGGTTTTTTGAATGCAACTGCCATAGAATGAACAACCATGTTCATAAAATAACTAGTGTTTCATAAACAAACTCATACTTTTATTTTATTTTAATGTATGTATATAATGAAACACATCTTTAGTGAATGGTTATATCATAGACCATTCCTTCTTCTGTTTGTTTTGTTATTTGGTTGAATTTAATACTATGGTGTCAAAACTTTTATGATCAAAGTCAGCGGATGAAAAACTCTTGTGTTTCATACTTTTATTAAGAGAATTAAATTTACATTGGTATTTACAAAATTATAAAATTGTAGTGTTTCCGATATGGCTGTAAAGCCGTAATTGATCATACAGTGATAATGCCCAATAGGATTGTTATTAGTAAAATGATAATATTATTAATGTTTTACTTGTGTTGTTTTTTTGAAATGTATTATTGATATTTATAAAAAAAAATAAGAGTTAGTTTATGAATCTGTGAAATCAATTTCATATTATAGATACTGGGTATATGGACTGATTGTAGATGTTGATATCGTATTGATGTATTCAAGAGGACCCGTATATAAACGTTGTTAGGATTGATTCAGTGTACTGTGTACGTGTTCAAGCAAACAAATTCCTAAGTTCAGTTATTAGTTGAATGCTGCTAAATCTAAGTTTGCATTTAAGCCATCAGGAAAAAGTGTTTTCAACTTAAAAATCCAAAAAGTCTCTCGTTGTCTGAGTTTGTTTGTTCTATTATAATCAACAGACCTGGGGATAAAATCTATGGGTGTGTATTTGAAAGTATATGGATTGCCTTGATGTTTGTTTAGGCAGTGATTTGGCACACTATGTTTTACTTTTGTTTTCTTACAGTTTTTACAATTACGTAGGTGTTCACCCCACCTTGTTTTGACTTTTCTACAGGTGCGGCCTACATATTGTAGGCCGCATATACACTCCAATAGGTAAACTACAAAGGAAGAATTACAGTTGTAAAAGCCCTGAATCGGATAAGTGTCACCAGTGGTGTGGGACCTGAAAGATTTACTGCCATGTTTGATGTATTGACAAGAGTTACAACTGGTTTTTCCACATTTGTATGTTCCTTGTAGACCAAATATGCCATTTTTGGTTTGTGTGTTGTTATTGGATCTGTGTTGTACATGTTTGACTATTTTACTTGGTGCTAGTTTACTTCTCAAGGTGGGTGCCCTCCTGTAAACTATCTTGGGTCTGTCTTGTACAATGTTTTTTAATACCGGATCCCTTTGAATGACGTGCCAATGTTTAAGTATTATCTGATTAATTTTTTGAAAACTGTTGTTGTATTGTGTAATGAACATAGTCTCCTCTTGGTTAGTTGAACTCTTAATTGTTCTTTTGTTATAAATTAATTATAATAGATTTATAGAAAGGAATTACCCAGTCCATATTTTAGATAACGCACTAACAAGAACGAAAAGATTAAACAGAAATGAAATTTTATCCGTTAACAACAAAAACAAAAGAACAATTAAGAGTTCAACTAACCAAGAGGAGACTATGTTCATTACACAATACAACAACAGTTTTCAAAAAATTAATCAGATAATACTTAAACATTGGCACGTCATTCAAAGGGATCCGGTATTAAAAAACATTGTACAAGACAGACCCAAGATAGTTTACAGGAGGGCACCCACCTTGAGAAGTAAACTAGCACCAAGTAAAATAGTCAAACATGTACAACACAGATCCAATAACAACACACAAACCAAAAATGGCATATTTGGTCTACAAGGAACATACAAATGTGGAAAAACCAGTTGTAACTCTTGTCAATACATCAAACATGGCAGTAAATCTTTCAGGTCCCACACCACTGGTGACACTTATCCGATTCAGGGCTTTTACAACTGTAATTCTTCCTTTGTAGTTTACCTATTGGAGTGTATATGCGGCCTACAATATGTAGGCCGCACCTGTAGAAAAGTCAAAACAAGGTGGGGTGAACACCTACGTAATTGTAAAAACTGTAAGAAAACAAAAGTAAAACATAGTGTGCCAAATCACTGCCTAAACAAACATCAAGGCAATCCATATACTTTCAAATACACACCCATAGATTTTATCCCCAGGTCTGTTGATTATAATAGAACAAACAAACTCAGACAACGAGAGACTTTTTGGATTTTTAAGTTGAAAACACTTTTTCCTGATGGCTTAAATGCAAACTTAGATTTAGCAGCATTCAACTAATAACTGAACTTAGGAATTTGTTTGCTTGAACACGTACACAGTACACTGAATCAATCCTAACAACGTTTATATACGGGTCCTCTTGAATACATCAATACGATATCAACATCTACAATCAGTCCATATACCCAGTATCTATAATATGAAATTGATTTCACAGATTCATAAACTAACTCTTATTTTTTTTTATAAATATCAATAATACATTTCAAAAAAACAACACAAGTAAAACATTAATAATATTATCATTTTACTAATAACAATCCTATTGGGCATTATCACTGTATGATCAATTACGGCTTTACAGCCATATCGGAAACACTACAATTTTATAATTTTGTAAATACCAATGTAAATTTAATTCTCTTAATAAAAGTATGAAACACAAGAGTTTTTCATCCGCTGACTTTGATCATAAAAGTTTTGACACCATAGTATTAAATTCAACCAAATAACAAAACAAACAGAAGAAGTAATGGTCTATGATATAACCATTCACTAAAGATGTGTTTCATTATATACATACATTAAAATAAAATAAAAGTATGAGTTTGTTTATGAAACACTAGTTATTTTATGAACATGGTTGTTCATTCTATGGCAGTTGCATTCAAAAAACCTCTGTGTATTATCATCCACAGTTGGGGGTCACACTACATTCGAATTATTAATTTTATTACACTATAAGATTGAGTGTAGCATACAAAATCGAATGATGAATTAATAGTACACGATCTATATATTACAATATTGGTAATCACCTTTTTTTATATACCATTCACAAAATCAATTTTAGCTGGGTATACAGTTCACTCACACATACACACACATACATCACTGTATTTGTTTGTTTAGAATAACATTTTTAATTTAGATATAACACACATCACACTTTTTATACACACTCACACATACTTCAGTTCTTTTTATGTTATGCCTTTATTATTACTGTGCCAGAATAAGACTAAAACAAAACATTCCTGAAGTCAGAATAAGACTAAAACAAAACACTCCTGAAGTGATTAAACATGAGTCATTCAGTCAGTGGTGGTTTGACAATTCTAAATTTTAATTTAACTTATGTTTGATAACCCGGTCAAAATAAAACCACATACTATCTATTTTGCATTTAGATATGCGAATTACACACATTTTTTTGTAAATGTTTATTGATGCTGACTTCAACATTTCAAGGTTAATTGCAGCAAATTGTGATGAGACTCTTTAAATTGTCCCAACCTGTTAAAAACAGTTTTACCTTTTATTTATTTTTCATTTAGATATGCGAATCACACATTATATTGCAAAATGTTCATGTAGGTTTACTCCAACACATTAGCGATAATTGTAGCAGATCGTTATAGGATGCTTTAAACTGATGTAGAAATTGTTTTATTTTCAAACATTTATACTTATGGGATTTTTAGGGATTTTTAGGATTTATAATGTAAGGGTTAATGATATTTACAGGTGACTTAGCCTAATTAGCACAAATGGGATACAGAGTATCCATTCTTCAGCCCATTGGTGATTGCTGAAAACCATGACAACTTCCGTTTTTAATTGTATATAAGATAGTCATTTTAAGAAATTTGTATCCATTGTTTGTATGCCTGATGAAAAGACCGGTGCAGGTCTAGAAACGCGTAGCAGTTTGTATGGAATAAAATTCATTTATTTTATATACGGAAGTTGTCCTTTGTTCTCTTTTGAGCCTTCCTGGTTAAGGTGTCAAAGTGTTCGATCCACTGCAGTGCTTCCTCCCTGACAAAGGTTCGAAATTGTCTGATCCATCACAGTGTCTGACTCGCTAGCTGCAGCCGGACAAACGCACATCAATCAAGTGAACGCTGAGTACCAGCTGTGTATAACCTGCCGGAGGCCACCCAGTGTGCTAACCACTGAAAGTGTTAGCCTGCCTGTCAGCACCGGTTACAATACGGTGCATCGTTCTCCGGTAAGCGACGATAATAATTACCCTGTTGAACTTTGATCCAACAATATCACCCTATGTGGCGCCCTCTCTTTTATTCCTAATTACAGATATCTCCTTTCCGAAGACCAGAGGAGCATTTGCCGCCAGTATCTTTGAGTGCTAGACTCAGCACTACCAACTCACATGAACTTTATGGTTTGTTTTTATACCAATACCACGTATTAACTTTTTACAGCGCACCCCGCACACGGTTCCCTTAGGGGTTCCCTTCTCATGACCCAGTTAAGAGTTTTACACTACAAAGCCATAGCATAAAACTCTTAACTAAAGTGCTAAAAAGTACACTAACACCCATAAACTACTTATTAACCCCTAAACCGAGGCCCTCCCGCATCGCAAACACTAAAATAAAATTTGTAACCGCTAATCTGCCACACTCCTGCCTCCCAAACATTAGTTAAAAATTATTAACACACACAAACCAGGCCGCTGCAGATACGGAAGTCCCAGCGTGATCAGCGAACAGAGGTGGACCGATCCATGCAGCATACAGGTAGCAGGGGTGCTTGCTGTGTAAAACGGCCGGTGTAGCCGCAAAAATAGTCCACAGTTCCAAAGTACAGCAGCACGTTCAGCAAAAGAGTCACAGGGCAAAATATGGTAAAATAAAAATTACCTTTATTAGAACATATTTAAAACCGTACACAGCTTCAAACTCCCTGACTAGTTTCGTGCTCAATTGAGCACTTAATCATAGGGTAAGCTTGCTAGGTGTCAACCCCCTATTTAAAGGGACAGATACACCTGTAAGTGATAAAATACAATAACATACAAATATGTAAAAATACAAATATATGTATACATCACAATGAATTTACTCAATTTTACATGCACTACGTTAATGAGGAGTAAAGAAGTGACATAGCAAGCCTATCTAACTGTGCTTAAAAGTTGTACATGTAGGATTAACTATAAGTGTAATCAAATACTTCACAAACGAGCTCTATAAAGCATACCTAAAAGAGCATATATTGTTCAGGACAGAATAAAAACACAATATATTAATTTTAAAGTTACAATGTTACCAAAGATTACAAGAATTCTTTTACCAAAAATTACCAAAAATTCTAAAGGTTACAAAAATTACAAACTAAAACAAATGTATCATATTTAAACAATATATATGAGTATAAATATAAGTATGTATATGGACTATTTGATATTACAAAACAAAGTCCTTATGTTATGTCAATTAAGCAATTCATAATCAATGCAACCATTCATACTATAAATTATATTGTTTTTAAATTGTTTTTTAATTTTTTTTTTGAAAATTTGTTTATTTCATTTGTTTTTTATTTGTTTTTTATTTTTTATTTTATATTTTTATTATTTTATTTTGCTTATTGATTTGGTTATTTTTGGTGTGTGACCCCCATGAAAATTATTCAACAAAATAGCTCATATCCCATTCACGATTCAAACCTAGGGGGGTGATAGTCCTAAATTTGTAAATCCAGTATAATTCTTGTTTCAACAATAATTTACACCTATCACCCCCCCCCCCCCCCAGGTGGGAACATGATGTGATCAATCACTTGTACTTTCATATTAAAAATATTGGTCATGTGTATTAAATTAATATGCCATGCCACTGCAGATTCCTTTACATATTCCCTGGTGTCTCTTATGTGCTCCCTAATCCTGGACCTTAATTCCCTGGTCATTTGACCTGTGTATTGTAACTTACAGTATTTACAATCGAGAAGATATACTGCAAATGTAGTTCTGCAGTTCGCATAAAATTTATGCAAGAATTCTTCTCCGGTTACTGTGCTCTTAAAACCATTACCAACACTTATAAAACCACAAGTGACACATGGACCATGGCCACATTTATAAGTCCCTTTCTTTTTGATCCAATCACTTCTGTCAATGTACTCAGAACAAACCAAACTAGGGGAAAGCTTAGAAGATAACGTTGGTGGTCTCTTTGACACAAATTTACAAGTGCCAATATGTGACTTTAAGGTCTCATCTTCTTCAAGTAAGTGAAGATTTTTCTTCAAAATAGAACAAACTTGATCAAATTGGCTCAAGTATTCAGTCGAAAAGACCACTGTTTCTTGTGTTATAACACTCTGTCTTCTAGACCCCTGAACCAACTCATGTTGTGATTTTAACCTCACCTCATTATAGCTTTGATTTAATAATGATTCATCATAACCCCTCATCTTGAGGTGTTCTATCAATGCCTTTGCCTGTTCATCAAATAGAACATCAGAATTTGTGTTTCTGCGTAATCGCATAAGCTGACCTCTTGGAATTGAACGCACCAGATGTGGTGGGTGACAAGATTTCGCATGCAGAATGGTATTCCCAGCTGTGAACTTACGAAATGTATCGCTTATAATAGTTCCCGTGTCAATGTCTCCCTTTAAAGTAAGATCAAGGAAGTTGGCCACATTTCCATAGGTATCACCTACAAAGCTAAGATTAAATTCATTGTGGCTTAAATAAGCAAGAAAGCTACTGTGATCGAAAGGCTCTAACAAAAATCAAATCGTCTATAAAACGCATGTAAAAGATGATTTGACTTTTAAACGGGTTATCCTCAGAGTACAAATACCGATCCTCCCACCATCCCACATACAGATTTGCGAACGAGGGAGCAAATTTTGCCCCCATAGCCATCCCACAAATCTGTATGTGGAATTCTTTGTTAAACATAAAGAAGTTGTGTTTGAGCAAGAAATCAATGATCTCACACAGAACCAACTTCGTCTTTTCCTGAAAACCTGGTATGACCATCCAAAAAATACCTAATAGCCTATACACCCATGTAATGCAGGATACTTGAATAAAAGGCAGTGGCGTCCACCACTACCCATTTATATTCTTCCTCCCATTTAAACATCTTCAACATCTGTAAAAGATGTGTGGAGTCTCTTAAATAACTTTTTAGACTCCTCACCAGGGGTTGTAAAATTGAGTCTATCCACTTAGAGGTGGGTTCCAAGAGAGACCCAATCCCCGAGACGATAGGACGTCCCGGGGGTTGGGTCACACTCTTGTGTGTTTTTGGTAAATAATGGAAAATTGGAATCCGCGGATTCTCTGGAACCAACATCTCAACTTGGTCCCTGGTGAGGAGTCCAACAGCTACAGTTTGTTCCAATATTTTTATCAATTTTGACTTGAACAAAAATGTTGGATTAGAACTGATCTTCCTATATGTACTTGGGTCGGAAAGCTGCCTATTACTTTCTAGGATGTAATCGTTCTTGTTAAGAACAACCACATTCCCACCTTTATCCGAATTACGGATGACAATGTTTTCATTTTTCTCAAGAGAAAGTAATGCAGCTCTTTCCTTCTGAGTTAAGTTGAAATATTTATTCTTTTTCTGTTTTACAGTATCCACCAATGCTAAAATCTCTCTTTCAACCTTTTCTGGTAAAGGTTCAATGCAGCGCCTCTAAACTGTGTAGGGTAAAAACGGGAGGAGTGTTTTAGAGGAGCAGGAATATCTGTGTCTTGCATGCCATAATCACCCTCCATTTCCTTAAGACCTTGTAACAGAATGTTATCTTAAAAATTTAACAACTGGTCTGTACATACACCTGTTGCATTGCTAACATTAGTACCATTAACCTCATTATATACATAATTTGTGTGAGAGCTGCAATTCTGCACCGAAAAAAACCTTTTCAAGGTTAACTTCCTAACAAATTTGTTAACATCTAATAATGTCTTAAATGCAGAAAAGGTATTGGTCGGTGCAAAACCCAGTCCCCTAGATAATAGAGCAATTTGCTCTTGAGTTAAGATGGTATCAGAGAGATTGAGAACAGTTAGTCCTTCTTGTTTGATTTGACCCTTCTTCACAATTTTCTTGGTTCTTCTTCCAGCTCGTCTGGTCTTTTTCCTAAAGGGACCTCAGCGTTTTCTTTAACTTTAGGACGAGCAACCCTTTCGCCTTCCTCAGAACTTCTCTGGCCACCACCATCAGGAACCTGTGAAGGAATAGAAGAACAGGAAGAAAATGAAGAAGAAGAGAGCAAAGAAGAAGACGAAGAAGAGGAAGAAACAGAGAGAGGAGCAGATGCTCCACTGTCATCAGACATATTGGAATCCTGTTCTGAGTTTTCGGTGGAAGAAAACACCACTCTGCGTTTGCCCTTTTTCTTCAAAATAGACTTTGGAACCACATTAGAGGCTTCATCTTTATCTGCATCATTTTTGGGTTTATTTTGTTTTGAAGAAGTGTTCTTATTTTTACCAAAACCTTTAAGATGTTTCCCTTTAGGTTGTCATTGAAATTGTGACCAATTGTAAACTTTATTATTGGCGTAATCCTCCAAATCACAGCTGAATTGTGTGCCCTTTCTTTTAGCCAATTCTTCATCAGATTTTTTTATTTTATTTTTCAATACAGTCTTAAATTCTTTATACTTTTCATCTGACTTTAATACCTTAAGGTCACTCTTTACAGAAACAATCTCCTCCTTTAGTTTGGCCCTTTTAAAATTCTTGCTTCTGTTCACAATGTTTATCAATGTTAATGAACATATAGTGAGTGCCTCATTCCATTCATCCATCAACTCAGGAACTTCTAAATCAAAAGATAGGTATTTTTTAATACGCAATCCACGGGGGATTTTTTTGTCGTCAATGTAATGATCAAATGACACGACATCCCACATCAATCTCAGATCATTAAGTAACAATTTTTCCAAACGAAAAAACTAATTTCTGAGAGTGTTGGAAGTCCCTCCTGAGGTCTCACTTTTCATGAAGATTTTTTAAAAAAAACTTTTCCTACGTTCCACATTAAAAATAGACTTGGTAAAGCTCACATTCTCTTCCTCCATAGTGTATGTAATAAAATTAGCCAAATGTGTACTTTATGAACAAAAAGCGTATGTGTAGCCCTTTAAGTATGAGAATTAACCGTAATGCAATAACAAATACTTAAACCTTACTCTTTGCTCCCTGCAAATACCTGCACAATCCTGCTGCGCCCCTTCTTCCAAAACACTTGTGTAAAATTGCTCAAACTTCAGATTCACATTAAGCAATATGTGATCACATCCATACGATACATTGATATCACTGAGCCGTTCATTCACTAAGGCAAATTACTTTTAAATATTATTAACCCCTAATCTGCCGTCTCTAACATCGCCAACACCTACCTACATTTATTAACCCCTAATCTGCAGCCCCCAATGTCGCCGCCACTATACTAAAGTTATTAACCCCTAAATCTAAGTCTTACCCTAACCCTAACACCCCCTAACTTAAATATAATTAAAAGAAATCTAAATAAAAATTACTATCAGTAACTAAATTATTCCTATTTAAAACTAAATACTTACCTATAAAATAAACCCTAACGCCTAGATTTAGAGTTTTGCGGCCAAAGGGGTGCGTTAGCTACGCGTGCTTTTTTCTGGCCGCACCTTTTAAATACCGCTGGTATTTAGAGTTCACAGAATGGCTGCGTTAGGCTCCAAAAAAGGAGCGTATAGCATATTTACCGCAACTTCAACTCTCGATACCAGCGGTGCTTACGAACGCGGCCAGCTTCAAAAACGTGCTCGTGCACGATTCCCCCATAGAAAACAATGGGGCTGTTTAAGCTGAAAAAAAACATAACACCTGCAAAATAGCAGCGTTCAGCTCCTAACGCAGCCCCATTGTTTGCTATGCGGAAACACCTCCTAAGTCTGCACCTAACACCCTAACATGAACCCCGAGTCTAAACACCCCTAACCTTACACTTATTAACCCCTAATCTGCCGCCCCCGCTATCGCTGACCCCTGCATATTATTATTAACCCCTAATCTGCCGCTCCGTACACCGCTGCCACCTACATTATAGCTATGTACCCCTAATCTGCTGCGCATAACACCGCCGACCCCTATATTATATTTATTAACCCCTAATCTGCCCCCCTCAACGTCACCTCCACCTGCCTACACTTATTAACCCCTAATCTGCCGAGCGGACCACACCGCTACTATAATAAAGTTATTAACCCCTAATCCGCCTCACTCCCGCCTCAATAACCCTATAATAAATAGTATTAACCCCTAATCTGCCCTCCCTAACATCGCCGACACCTAACTTCAATTATTAACCCCTAATCTGCCGACTGAATCTCGCCGCTACTGTAATACATGGATTAACCCTTAAAGCTAAGTCTAACCCTAACACTAACACCCCCCTAAGTTAAATATAATTTAAATCTAACAAAATAAATTAACTCTTTTTAAATAAATTATTCCTATTTAAAGCTAAATACTTACCTGTAAAATAAACCCTAATATAGCTACAATATAAATTATAATTATAGTATAGCTATTTTAGGATTTATATTTATTTTACAGGTAACTTTGTATTTATTTTAACCAGGTACAATTGCTATTAAATAGTTAAGAACTATTTAATAGCTAAAATAGTTAAAATAATTACAAAATTACCTGTAAAATAAATCCTAACCTAAGTTACAATTAAACCTAACACTACACTATCAATACATTAATTAAATAAAATACCTACAATTATCTACAATTAAACCTAACACTACACTATCAATAAATTAATTAAATACAATATCTACAAATAAATACAATGAAATAAACTAACTAAAGTACAAAAAATAAAAAAGAACTAAGTTACAAAAACTAAAAAAATATTTACAAACATTAGAAAAATATTACAACAATTTTAAACTAATTACACCTACTCTAAGCCCCCTAATAAAATAACAAAGACCCCCAAAATAAAAAAATGCCCTACCCTATTCTAAATTTAAAAAGTTCAAAGCTCTTTTACCTTACCAGCCCTGAAAAGGGCCATTTGCGGGGCATGCCCCAAAGAATTCAGCTCTTTTGCCTGTAAAAAAAACATACAATACCCCCCCCCCCAACATTACAACCCACCACCCACATACCCCTAATCTAACCCAAACCCCCCTTAAATAAACCTAACACTAAACCCCTGAAGATCTTCCTACCTTATCTTCACCATGCCAGGTTCACCGATCCGTCCTCGGAAGTCTTGATCCAAGCCTCGGAAGTGTTGATCCAAGCCCAAGCGGGGGGCTGAAGAGTGACGTCCATCCTCGGGCTGAAGTCTGGATCCAAGCGGCGGCTGAAGAAATCCATCATCGGCTGAAGTCGGAAGTCCATCATCGGGATGAAGTTTTCTATCAAGCAGCATCTTCAATCTTCTTTCTTCCGGAGCGGAGCGGAGCGGAGAGGAGCCATCTTCTTCCCAGCCAACGCGGATCCATCCTCTTCTAACGACGCCTACTAGCTGAATGATGGTTCCTTTAAATGACGTCATCCAAGATGGCGTCCGTCGAATTCCGATTGGCTGATAGGATTCTATCAGCCAATCGGAATTAAGGTAGGAAAATTCTGATTGGCTGATGGAATCAGCCCGAGGATGGACGTCACTCTTCAGCCCCCCGCTTGGGCTTGGATCAACACTTCCGAGGCTTGGATCAAGACTTCCGAGGACGGATCGGTGAACCTGGCATGGTGAAGACAAGGTAGGAAGATCTTCAGGGGCTTAGTGTTAGGTTTATTTAAGGGGGATTTGGGTTAGATTAGGGGTATGTGGGTGGTGGGTTGTAACGTTGGGGGCGGGGTATTGTATATGTTTTTTTTACAGGCAAAAGAGCTGAATTCTTTGGGGCATGCAAAGGGCCCTGTTCAGGGCTGGTAAGGTAAAAGAGCTTTGAACTTTTTTAATTTAGAATAGGGTAGGGCATTTTTTTATTTTGGGGGTCTTTGTTATTTTATTAGGGGGCTTAGAGTAGGTGTAATTAGTTTAAAATTGTTGTAATATTTTTCTAATGTTTGTAAATATTTTTTTATTTTTGTAACTTAGTTCTTTTTTATTTTTTGTACTTTAGTTAGTTTAGTTAATTGTAGTTATTTGTAGGTATTGTATTTAATTAATTTATTGATAGTGTAGTGTTAGGTTTAATTGTAGGTAATTGTAGGTAGTTTATTTAATTTATTTATTGATAGTGTAGTGTTAGGTTTAATTGTAACTCAGGTTAGGATTTACTTTACAGGTAATTTTGTAATTATTTTAACTATTTTAGCTATTAAATAGTTATTAACTATTTAATAGCTATTGTACCTGATTAAAATAAATACAAAGTTGCCTGTAAAATAAATATTAATCCTAAAATAGCTACAATATAATTAATATTTATATTGTAGCTATATTAGGGTTTATTTTACAGGTAAGTATTTAGCTTTAAATAGGAATAATTTATATAATAAGAGTTCATTTATTTCGTTAGATTTAAATTATATTTAACTTAAGGGGGTGTTAGTGTTAGGGTTAAACTTAGCTTTAGGGGTTAAAAAATGTATTAGAATAGCGGTGAGCTCCGGTCGGCAGATTAGGGGTTAATGTTTGAAGTTAGGTGTCGGCGATGTTAGGGAGGGCAGATTAGGGGTTAATACTGTTTATTATAGGGTTATTGAGGCGGGAGTGAGGCGGATTAGGGGTTAATAACTTTATTATAGTAGCGGTGCGGTCCGCTCGGCAGATTAGGGGTTAATAAGTGTAGGTAGGTGGCGGCGACGTTGTGTGGGGGGAGATTAGGGGTTAATAAATATAATATAGGGGTCGACGGTGTTAGGAGCAGCAGATTAGGGGTACATAAGGATAACGTAGGTGGCGGCGCTTTGCGGTCGGCAGATTAGGGGTTAATTATTGTAGGTAGCTGGCGGCGACGTTGTGGGGGGCAGATTAGAGGTTAATAAATATAATATAGGGGTCGGCGGTGTTAGGGGCAGCAGATTAGGGGTACATAAGTATAACGTAGGTGGGGGTCGGCAGATTAGGGGTTAAAAATTTTAATCGAGTGGCGGCGATGTGGGGGGGCCTCGGTTTAGGGGTACATAGGTAGTTTATGGGTGTTAGTGTACTGTAGAGCACAGTAGTTAAGAGCTTTATGAACCGGCGTTAGCCCAAAAAGCTCTTAACTACTGACTTTTTTCTGCGGCTGGAGTTTGGTTGTTAGATTTCTAACGCTCACTTCAGCCACGACTCTAAATACCGGCGTTAGAAAGATCCCATTGAAAAGATAGGATACGCAATTGACGTAAGGGGATCTGCGGTATGGAAAAGTCGCGGCTGGAAAGTGAGCGTTAGACCCTTTCCTGACTGACTCCAAATACCAGAGGGCAGTAAAAACCAGCGTTAGGAGCCTCTAACGCTGGTTTTCATGGCTACCGCCCAACTCTAAATCTAGGCCTAAGATAGCTAAAATATAACTAATAGTTACATTGTAGCTAGCTTAGGGTTTATTTTTATTTTACAGGCAAGTTTGTATTTATTTTAACTAGGTAGAATAGTTACTAAATAGTTATTAACTATTTAATAAACTACCTAGCTACAATAAAGACAAATTGACCTGTAAAATAAAACCTAACCTAAGTTACACTAACACCTAACACTAAACTATAATTAAATTATTCCCCTAAATTAAATACAATTAAATACAATTAAATTAAATTATCTAAAGTACAAAAAACAAACAAACACTAAATTACAGAAAATAATAAACAAATTACAAGATTTTTAAACTAATTATACCTAATATAATCCCCCTAACAAAATAAAAAAGCCCCCTCAAAATAAAAAAAGCCCTACCCTACACTAAATTACAAATAGCCCTTAAAAGGGCCTTTTGCGGGCATTGCCCCAAAGTAATCAGCTCTTTTACCTGTAAAAAAAATTACAAATCCCCCCCAACATTAAAACCCACCACCCACACAACCAACCCTACTCTAAAACCTACCCAATACCCCCTTTAAAAAACCTAACATTAACCCCTTGAAGATCACCTTACCGGGAGAAGTCTTCATCCAACCGGGCCGAAGTCCTCAAAGAAGCCAGGGGAAGTCTTCATCCAAGCCGGCCGAAATGGGCTCTAGATAGGCAGAAGTCTTCATCCAGATGGCATCTTCTATCTTCATCCATCCAGCGCGGAGCGGGTCCATCTTCAAGACATCCAACGAGGAGCATCTCTTCATTTGTACAGTAAGGATGGATTGCATCTGAGTGACATGGGTGCAGGTGTGTTGGGGGAAAGGATGGTAGCAAGTTTAGAGAATCTTTTAAACTAGGCAAAGGGGGGGGGGTCAGTTGGAACACAATAGAATAGAGGGATCAGTCTGTGAATCTGTCACTCCTTTGATATCTCAAGGAAGAGATGACTTAAGAAATGTCACAGCAGAAAGCACATGAAAATTAAATGTATGGCAACAAATGCAAGAAGCATGACAGGTAAAATGGGGGAGCTGGAGCTCTTAGTTGCAGAAGAGGACTATGATGTTATCAGTATAACTGAAACTTGGTGGGATGATTCACATGACTGGGCAGTTAACTTAGAGGGGTATACTTTATTTAGGAGGGACAGAAATTATAAAAGGGGTGGGGGAATCTGCATGTATATTAAACCTAACCTTAAACCTACAATAAGGGAAGATTTTTCTGATACAGGCGACAATGTAGAGACCCCGTGGGTGGAAATAAAGAGTGGGGGGAAAAATCCTAAAAAAATATTACTAGGAACATACTACAAGCCCCCCAACATTAGTGCCCTGGATGAAACTCAACTACTAATACAAATAGGTAAGGCTGCTAATAACAGTGCTGTAATTATGGGAGATTTTAACTACCCTGATGTAAACTGGGCCAATGAAACTAGTAATTCAGCTAAGGGGGATATATTTTTAAATGTTCTCAGTGATAACTTCTTGTCACAATTAATAGAGGAGCCAACTAGGAGTAACGCTATATTGGATTTAGTGCTATCAAATAATACAGATATAATATCAAACATAGAAGTCAAGGAACATTTGGGTAACAGTGATCATAACATGGTCACATTTTAAATCTCTTTTCATAAGCAGTGTCTTAAAGGTTTAACCAAGACTTTAAATTTTAAGAAAGCAAAATTCAACGATTTAAGGAAATAATTAAATAACATAAATTGGGACACAGTATTCTCTAATAAAAAGGATAAATGGATAACATTTAAAACTTTGTTAAATAAATATACATATCAGCAAATACCATATGGTTATAAAAATAAAAAATCCAAACCAATGTGGCTGAATATAAATGTGTTAAGAGAAATTAGGAAAAAACGTAGGGCATTTAAATTATTCAAAGTAAATAGTAAAGACTCAAAATTTCATATTTATAAGGAATGCAACAAAGCATGCAAAAAAGCAATCAAATTAGCCAAAATTGAAAATGAAAAATTAATTGCAAAGGATTCTAAATCTAACCCTAAAAGGTTCTTTAAGTATAGCAAAAAATCTAAGAAAGACAATATAGGTGCATTAAAATGCGGGGAGGGTAGCATGATTAACAGTGATAGGGAGAAGGCTGAGATACTAAACCAGTTTTTTTCTTCAGTATAAACAAGAGAGGAACCATTGGATGATACTTTGGAACAAAATAGAAAATGCCAGTCCATACCATTAACTGGGTTATGTATAGAGGATATCAGGAACAAATTGGATAATATTAAGGTAAATAAAACTGCAGGCACAGATGGAATACACCCAAGGGTGTTAAGGGAATTTAGCACTGTTATAGTCAAACCTCTACTCTTAATTTTTCAAGACTCATTATCCTCAGACATGGTACCCAAGGATTGGCGTAAAGCTATTGTGGTGGCACTCTTCAAAAAGGGAAGTAGGGATGATCCAGGAAGCTATAGACCAGTTAGTCTGACATCAATAGTGGGGAAGATATTTGAAGGGATTATAAGGGATTATATTGATGAGCATATTCGTGTAAACAAGATTATGAGTTCTAATCAGCATAGTTTTATGAGAAATAGATCATGTCAAACTAATCTAATTAGATTCTATGAGGAAGAAAGTAAAAATATAGATAAAGGGGAATCAGTTGATGTGATATACTTAGATTTTGCAAAGGCGTTTGATACAGTGCCACATGAGAGATTAATGCACAAAATTAAGGGACTGGGAATAGCTGAAAATGTTAGTTTATGGATAATTAACTGGATAAAAGATAAGGAGCAACGAGAAGTAGTAAATGGATCATATTCAGATTGGACAAAGGTAATCAGTGGAGTACCCCATGTATCAGTGCTGGGCCCTATTCTTTTTAATATTTTTCTAAATGACTTGGAGCTAGGATTAAATAGCGGCATCTCTATTTTTGCAGATGATACTAAGTTAAAGGGACAGTAAACCTCAAAAATAATGCTATATAATTCTGCACTATGTGCAGAATTATATAACATTATATTAGCCTTATCTTTATAAAACGTAATATTCCCTTTGAATTTAAACCCCCCCTGGCTGTTTTACAGACCCGCTCTCTGTGCTCTTCTGAGCGGGTCTGTTTTATTCACACAGCGCATTGGGCCAGCTGTATAGTCACAGCCCGGCCCGACCGCGCCATTACACTAAGTGCAGCTCGCTCCTGCTCTGACAGCAGGAGTGAGCTGCACTTAGTGTTATAGCGCGGTCGGGCCGGGCTGTGACTATACAGCTGGCCTGATGCGCTGTGTGAATAAAACAGACCCGCTCAGAAGAGCACAGAGAGCGGGTCTGTAAAACAGCCTTTTTTTTTTTTAAATTCAAAGGGAATATTACATTTTATAAAGATAAGGCTAATATAATGTTATATAATTCTGCACTATGTGCAGAATTATATAACATTATTTTTAAGGTTTACTGACACTTTAAGTAAGGTGATTAGGTCAGCGCCAGTGTTCCCTCTAAGGCCAGTTTTGTGTGCGGCCCAGCAGTGAAACAGTTAATTAGGTAACCACACCCTGCAATTAGCAAACACTGCACAATGCAGATGACAAGGTATGGTTCTCTTGTTAACTGTTTCACTGCTGGGCTGCACACAAAACTATCCTTAGAGGGAACACTGGTCAGCGCAGGGTGAACCTTCGTTACAAAGGGACCTGCAAAAATTATAAGTATGGGCAGGTAAATGGAAAATGAGATTTAATACGGGAAAATGCAAGGTTCTACATTTTGGAAGTAAAAATAAGCAGGCAAGGTATTATTTAAATGGGACAAGATTTAGCCAAACACAGGAGGAAAGGGATTTGGGGGTAGTAATAGATAACAATCTAAAGATGGGTGCACAATGCATGGCAGCAGCTTCAAAGACTAATAAAATACTAGCATGTATTAAAAGAGGCATTGACTCAAGGGAGGAAAGCATAATTCTGTCACTATATAAAGCCCTGGTAAGACCTCACCTTGAGTATGGAGTGCAGTTCTGGGGACCAATTGCAAAAAGAGATATTGCAGAACTAGAAAAAGTTCAGAGAAGGGCCACATAGCTAATAAGGGGATTGGGGAATTTAACCTATGAGGAGAGGCTAGCCAAACTGGGTCTGTTTTCTTTAGAAAAATGGCACTTAAGAGGTGACATGATTACTTTATATAAATATATTCAAGGCCCATATACAGAGATGGCAGAAGCTCTGTTTATTCCAAGAAAATTGTTTGTGACCAGAGGTCACAATTTAAGGTTGGAGGAAAGGAGATTTAATCTCCTGCAATGGAAACATTTTTTCACTGTAAGAGCAATAAAATTGTGGAACTCATTGCCAAAGGAGGTAGTGAATGCCAATACCCTAGATACATTTAAAAATTATTTGGATACATTTCTGTCTATAAACAAAATTCATGGATATGATTGCTAGTATTAAATGGGTCACCTTTTAGTGGGATTATTTAAGCTTAACTGGAGCTTTTTGTATTTATTTTAGATTTGTATAGGTTGAACTCAATGGACTTCGGTCTTTTTTCAACCTCATCTACTATGTTACTATGTTACTATGTTAGATGAGAATCCTAATATCTGGACTGTGTATTATGACGTCATCCAAATATGCAGCAGCATATTGTGCATGAGGTCTGAATAATTTATCCATCAACCATTGAAATGTTGCTGGAGCACCATGCAAACCAAAAGGCATCACCATATACTGAAACAAGTCATCTGGAGTAGCAAAGGCCGTTTTCTCTCTAGAGTACTCAGATAATGGTATCTGCCAATAACCTTTAGTGAGGTCCAAAGTTAAAAAAATTCTGGCCTTGGCTAGTCTTTCTACAAGCACGGATTAGTAACTAAATATATAACAGTTAAAGTATACAATATATCAAGATGCTCAAACAGATAGCAACTGGTATTAAAACATTTAATATAATCCAAGATTCGAACTCTAGAAAACACAATAAAATGACAATGGGACGTCTCCCTAACAATTAAAAAACCAGCATAAAAATATAATATGCAAAACAGTACATAATCGATGGATAAGCTGGAACACGCTTAATATGTATATAGAAGTCTTCTAATAAGCATGATAAAACACCACCAAACACCACCAATGAGCAGGGAAGGGTAGCACCAATTGTGCAATGGAAAAGACTATGTTTTGTGAGTTCACGTTAAATAACCATATGTGAAAAGTATCGGAAAGAACCATAAATGTGCAGCTTGTAGTATGGCTTCTCTCGGTGGCTCTGTCCGCGTCTAGAAGGAAGACATTACTACAACTGCTGCGTATTCAATCACGTGACTCCTATTACATTACGTAGGTTGCAAGATCAGATTGTTCTCCGATGTAAAGTTTATCTGTAGCGCTACAGGTTGGTGGCTCAGGTAAACCTCTGCTACCGAGGTGCAATAGTCTCTTGTGCTAATATTACAAAAGGAAACAAACAAATCATAAGAAATGGAGGGAGGCGATTTGTTTGTTTCCTGTTGGAACATAAGCACAAGAGACTATCGCACCTCGGTAACAGAGGTTTACCTGATCCATCAACTTACATCCCCAAAACATTAGCGATCCACCTTTGTGTTTCACAGTAGGAATGGTGTACCTTTCATCATAGGCCTTGTTGACTCCTCTCCAAATGTAGCTTTTATGGTTGTGACCAAAAAGCTCAATTTTAGTCTCATCACTCCAAATGACTTTGTGCCAAAAGGTTTGAGGCTTGTCTCTGTGCTGTTTGGCGTATTGTAAGTGCGATACTTTGTGGCATTTGTGTAGTAATGGCTTTCTTCTGGCAACTCAACCATGCAGCCCATCTTTCTTCAAGTACCTCCTTATTGTGCATCTTGAAACAGCCACACCACATGTTTTCAGAGAGTCCTGTATTTCACCTGAAGTTATTTGGGGGTTTGTCTTTGCATCCCGAACAATTTTCCTGGAAGTTGTGGCTGAAATTTTAGTTGGCCTACCTGACCGTGGTTTAGTTTCAACAGAACTCTCCATTTTCCACTTCTTGATTAGAGTTTGAACACTGATGATTTGCATTCTAAATTCCTTGGATATCTTTTTATATCCCTTTCCTCTTTTATACAGTTCAACTACCTTTTCCCGCAGATCCTTTGAAAATTCTTTTGCTTCCTCATGACTCCGAATCCAGAAACGTCAGTGCAGCACTGGATGAAAGATGCAAGGGTCTGTCAGGAGTCCAGAAACTCATTGACCTTTTATACACACACACAAATTACAAGCAAACAGATCACAGGTGAGGATGGTTACCTTTAATAGCCATTCAAACCCCTTTGTGTCAACTTGTGTGCATGTTATCAGGCCAAAATCACCAGGGTATGTAAACTTTTGATCAGGATCATTTGGGTAGTTTCTGTTGTCATTATGGTTTAAAAAGAGTAAACACAGTTGATTAATAATAAATGGATTTAGCCAAACACTAACCATGAGTGAAAGAAACGTTTTTGTGTTATCATTCATATTCTCTGAAAAATGGCCAAGAAATCATAAATTCTGCCAGGGTATGTAAACTTATGAGCACAGCTGTATGTGTGTATATACATATATGAATACATAAATACACATGTAAATACACACATATATATTGCGCTTGCTAACTATAACGCCCCGCTTGTAATCTAGCCCTATGTATTTTGCAGATTTAAAGAAAGAAATTGCTATTTCTTCAACAAAGGATATCTAAAGAATTGAGCAAATTAGATAATAGAAGTAAATTGGAAAGTTGTTTACAATTGCATGCCCTATCTGAATCATGAAAGCTTAATTTTGACTAGACTGTTCCTTTAATGTTTTTACAAACATAATTAATCTAAAGTGATGGTAAACTTTAGCTGTTTTGACATTAAAAAGTATATCTGTACCTTTTTTTTTTTTAAAAAAAAACAACAATTTGTGAAAGGGTTAAATCTGTGCATATTGTAATGCTTCTATAAAAATGTTATGCTGGCCCACTGGAATGAACTTTTTTTAATGACAATTCTAATAAACGTTCAATCAGTGTGTGTGTCATATGACACTCTCTAAGTCCAGCCGTTGAAAGCCCTTAGGAAGTCTATGTAGAGAGGGGTGGGACTGCTTTCTATGTCACAGCCCAACCAAAATGGAAATGAAGGGAGGCGGAGGAACAGAAGATACCAAGTAGGATTATAAATCTTTTATTATAATATATATATACTATATATATATATATATATATATATATATATATATATATATATATATATACATATACATATATATATATACACACATACATATATATATATATATATATATATATTGTGACCTGGGATCTTGGAAACACACAGTCCTCAAAGCTGGAAACACCACACAAGGTTGTAGCTTTATAAAATACAGTCTGTTTATTATCAGGTCTTTCAAACTTTGTCCTTTAGAGATAATTCCTCTCAGTCTCTCAGGAGAGTGTTTGCAGTTTTCCTTTACTGCAGGCAAATCTAAATCTCAACCCCTGACTGGGGATTTTATTAGCACCTGCTGTTAATTACCACATGCAGGTGAGTAGCTAGCTGAGTCAGACAGAATTCCTGGACTGGACTTTTTGACATAATGTGCTACTTGCAAACTGCGGGGTGGAGCACTGCAACACTTTTGAGGCAATATAGACACCTTCCATTACTATGCCTTGGGTTCTGTCACACATCCTCCCCGCCAGCTCAGACCTAGTGGGGTGAGCGACCATGGCCAAAAGCGTATGCATACGTGAAAGGCCATCAGCATTACCCTGTTTACTTCCTGCCCTGTGTTCTACTGAGAAGAGATAGGGTTGCAAACTAAGGAACCAGCGTGTAACTCTACTATTATTATCCTTATTTTGACTCATCCATTTGAGAGGTGCATGATCAGTAACTAGACTAAATTTTCTGCCCAACAAATAATATTTGAGAGTTTCAACAGCCCATTTAATTGCTAGACACTCCTTTTCAACAATTGAATAGTTCTTTTCTCTAGGTTGAAGTTTCCGGCTCAGGTATAGTATTGGGTGCTCTTCACTTTGAGTTTCCTGGGAAAGCACTGCTCCAAGCCCAACATCAGAGGCATCCGTCTGTAAAACAAACTCCTTTGAAAAATCAGGGGTGACTAACACTGGTTGTCTACAGATGGCTTCCTTGAGATTTTGAAATGCCTGTTCAGCTTCAGAGGACAATTTCACTATTACTGGAGCTTTTGCTTTAGTGAGGTCAGTTAAAGGACCCGCTATAGTAGCAAAGTTGGAGATAAACCTTCTGTAGTAGCCAACAAGCCCAAGAAATGTTCTGACCTGTTTCTTCATCATAGGTCATGGCCAATTCCTTATGGCTTCAACTTTAGCAAGTTGTGGCTTTACTATTCCTCTTCCAATGGAATAGCCCAGATTAGGGATGCACCGATACCGATACTAGTATCGGTATCGGTACCGATACCAAGTATTTGCATGAGTACTTGTACTCGTGCAAATGCACCGATACTTAAACCGATACCTCTACTTCCTACCCATATGCTATCTTGTGGCGTTTTTTCAAACTGCATGTTCCCATTTCATTTTAAACTGGAGTGGAGACTAAACTAAAAATTGTTTACTACTGTTCTGCCAATACAAATTGCTGTTATTTGTATTATTGTAGGAGAGATCACTGTACCTCGTTCAGACAAACCCTTGAAGTACTGGGCAGTTAATAAACAAATTTCCAGCTCTGGCTAAAATGGCCCAAAAATATCTTTCTGCCCCATGCAGTAGTGTGGAAAGTGAAAGACTGTTCAACTTAGAGTCGAACCTCCATATAAATGTCAAAATGATGTTATATAACAGCCCTACAACCCAATTGCATCACCCCTTTAAATGTAATATTTTATTGTAATATTTTTTATTTATAAACATGTTCAGTGAACTTTTTTATTATTTCATAATGTCTTTTGAATTACAGCCCTTTATAATTATAAAGAAGGAATCTTAAATAATTAGTCTGTATTGTGCTTGGTAAACTGTCACATGACATTAAAAAAAAGTATCGGTAATTGGTATCGGCGAGTATTTGAAAAACAAGTATCGGTACTTGTACTCAGTCATAAAAAAATGGTATCGGTGCAACCCTAGCCCAGATACTTGGCCTCCTCCAAGCCAATGGTACATTTACTCGGATTTGCTGTCAGACCGGCATTTCTTATGGAATTAAGGACAGCTTGCACTTTTGGCAAGTGAGACTCCCAATCTTCGCTATGTATGACCACGTCATCTAAGTAAGCTGCAGCATAATGAGCATGTGGCCTTAAGATCCGGTCCATCATTCTTTGAAATGTTGCTGGAGCACCATGTAGGCCAAAAGGTAACAACTTGTATTGGAAGAGCCCATCTGGAGTAGAGAAGGCAGTCTTTTCCTTTGCCTGTCCTGTAAGCGGCACTTGCCAATAACCCTTGGTCAAATCCAATGTGGTAAGGTACCTGGCTCTCCCGAGTCTCTCCACAAGTTCATCAACCCTTGGCATGGGGTATGCATCAAACTTGGATATTGCATTCAGCTTCCGGTAATCATTACAAAACCTGATTGTGCCATCAGGCTTTGGTACAAGCACAATTGGGCTACTCCAGTCACTTTGGGATTCTTCAATTACCCCAAGGTCCAGCATTTTCTTTACTTCCAATTTGATTGCTTCCCTCCGGGCTTCAGGTATTCTATATGGCTTTAGATTTATCCTTTTTCCTGGTTCAGTGACAATGTCATGCTCTATTATCGTAGTTCTTCCTGGGACTGAGGAGAAAACATCTTTATTTAATCTGATGAAGTCTTTTACCTCCCTCTTCTGGTGGATAGTCAGGGTTTCTGAGATATTGACTATGGGTTCATTCTCCTCCATTGTAGGGAGGTCTGCTGTTTTTATAGCCACAAGTGTTTCTCTCTCTTTCCACGGTTTAAGTAAATTCACATGGTAAATCTGTACCTCCTTTCGCCTCCCAGGCTGCCTTACTTTGTAATTTACTTCCCCCACTCTGTCAATGACTTCATATGGCCCATGCCATGTTGCCAAAAATTTGTTCTCTACAGTGGGAACCAGGACTAGTACTCTGTCTCCTGGATTAAACACATGAACCCTGGCATTTCTATTATAGCTGTTCTGCTGGTGTTGTTGGGCATTTTCCATGTGTTCTCTAACTATGGGCATAATGGCTGTCATCCGATCCTGCATCTGAGTTATATGTTCAATCACACTTCTGTGAGGGGTTGACTCCTGTTCCCAAGTCTCCTTAGCTATGTCTAGCAACCCTCTGGGGTGTCTTCCATACAAAAGTTCAAAGGGCGAAAACCCAGTAGAAGCTTGAGGGACCTCTCGGATGGAAAACATTAAATAAGGCAAAAGGAAATCCCAGTTTTTCCCATCTTTATCAATTACTTTTTTGAGCATAGCCTTTAGTGTTTTATTAAATCGTTCTACCAGACCATCAGTTTGTGGGTGATATACGGATGTTTTCAGATGCTTTATATGAAGAAGATTACACAACTCCTTTGTAATTCTCGACATAAATGGAGTGCCTTGGTCTGTTAATATTTCTTTGGGAATCCCAACACGGCTGAACATTAACATTAACTCCTTAGCAATTGCTTTTGCTGAAGTAGTACGCATGGGTATTGCCTCAGGGTAACGTGTAGCATAGTCTACTATTACCAATATATACTGGTGCCCCCTTGCAGACTTTACAAGAGGACCCACAAAATCCATACCAATGTGTTCAAATGGGACCTCAATTATGGGTAAGGGTACCAAGGGGCTACGGTATGCTGTAAGAGGGGCAGTTAATTGGCATTCAGGACAAGAAGAACAATAGTTTGTGATAGATGCCATTACACCTGGCCAATAAAACCTCCTAAGAATTCTCTCTCTGGTTTTTTCAATCCCCAAGTGCCCCCCAAGTATGTGGCTATGTGCCAGATTTAATACAGTGTGTCGATATGCCTGGGGTACTAACAGCTGCTTGACAGACTCCTTTTTCCCAACTCTGTACAGTAAATCATTTTCCACTTCAAAGTATGGATAGGTGAGCGCTTTATCAGTATTAATGGGGGTGCCATTTCTTATGGAAATATAGTTTCTAGCCACAGCTAAAGTTGGATCCTCCCATTGTGCAGCCCTAAAGTTACTTGGGCTAACCTCTAGGTCAGTTATTTCTGCATCAGGTTCAGATATATTAGATTTACCTGTATTATTCTGTTCAGTATTACCTCCAACTAGGGTTTCCATAGGGGTTGAGTGTTTCCCTCTAGCAGGAGTTATTTTGTCTAAGTCATCCCCCAATAAATCAGAAAAGGGAAAGTCACAAACAGCGCCCTCTACTGAATCCGGTGAATTTTCCTCAGCAGCATCCCATAGATTCAAAAAATGGGGAAAATCTCTGCCTATTATCATTTCATGGACTAATTTATCCACTAAACCAACTCTATGATTTATAGGGCCATTTTGAGTTTCAATAAGTACTTTAGCAGTTGGATACTTGTGTATGTCCCCATGGACACAAGCAATATCTAGGTTCTGGTAATTATCAATAGGAGTATTTCTCAACAGACCCCTGTCTATGAGCGTAACCATGCTACCAGAATCCAGCAAAGCTTTAATTTCATTTCCCTCCACCCTTACAGTGCACCAAGGGTGGCCATTTAAACAATCATTTTTGGTAATTGCATATACTGAGCGAGTGTACAATGAATAATTGTCTCTCATATTGCCAACATTACATTCCATAGCAACATCATTCTCAGGGCAGTCCTTTGCAAAATGTCCATACTCTTTACATTGAAAACATTTAATATTAGCATTAGACAACATCTTTGAGGCTATTGTGGACCCTTCCTGCCTCACAAAACTCTTGTCCCTTGCAGTAATGTCCCTCGGGTTGTAAAAACCCATCTGCTCCTCCCGATACCCCCTTTTCCCCAGAACAGTCTTACCCAATTTACTGGGACTCTGGATCTTCGGGGTTCTAGGTCTTTCCTGGTTGGGGATTTGTAGAAACTCTCCGGCAGTCAAATAGCGTTCCACTAGGGCAACTAGACCGTCAGCAGTTTTAGGTTCACTCTGGCTGACCCACCACCGCAGGGAAACAGGCAATCCTCGCAGGAACCGGTCCATCACGAGCTGTTCCACAATGTGACTAGCTGAGTTGACCTCTGGCTGTAGCCATTTCCTGGCAAGATGTATCAAGTCAAACATCTGTGACCGCATGGCTTTGTCTTGACTGTAAGTCCAGGAGTGAAATCGCTGGGCCCTTACTGCTGTTGTTACTCCCAGGCGGGCCAAGATTTCTGTTTTTAGCTTTTTATAGTCACTGGCCTGCTCAGGCTCCAAATCATAATATGCCTTCTGAGGTTCTCCACTCAGAAATGGCGCAAGGAGACTTGCCCATTCAGACGCAGGCCACCCTTCTCTTTCGGCTGTCCTTTCAAAAGCCATCAGGTAAGCCTCCACATCATCTGTAGCCACCATCTTTTGCAAATAGTTACTCACTCTCAGAGTCTTAGAACTGTGTGGAATTTCTGCAGCACACCTGCCCAGTCTTTCAGCTAGGCCTCGAATCTCCTGCTGCATGGTACGTGTGATATTCTGCTGTTCCTCTCTTTGTGTTAATACCAGTTTTTGTAGCACTGCAATATTTTCTTGCTGGCTGGCAGTAGCTTGCTGCTGTGTGGCAGTGGCCTGTTGCTGTGAGGCTGTAGCCTGTAGTAAAGCCTTTACAACTTCCTTCATTTTAAGTGTGGTATTGTTTCCTTAACAGACTATTAGTGTGTTGCCCGCATTCTCCACCATATGTGACCTGGGATCTTGGAAACACACAGTCCTCAAAGCTGGAAACACCACACAAGGTTGTAGCTTTATAAAATACAGTCTGTTTATTATCAGGTCTTTCAAACTTTGTCCTTTAGAGATAATTCCTCTCAGTCTCTCAGGAGAGTGTTTGCAGTTTTCCTTTACTGCAGGCAAATCTAAATCTCAACCCCTGACTGGGGATTTTATTAGCACCTGCTGTTAATTACCACATGCAGGTGAGTAGCTAGCTGAGTCAGACAGAATTCCTGGACTGGACTTTTTGACATAATGTGCTACTTGCAAACTGCGGGGTGGAGCACTGCAACACTTTTGAGGGAATATAGACACCTTCCATTACTGTGCCTTGGGTTCTGTCACAATATATATATATATATATATATATATATATATATATATATATATACACACATACACACACACTTTTTTCCATATCTATTGGCTGCCATAAAATATTACATTCATTATGCATTGAAACCACAAATCCCAATGTAGTTGGGATGGCATTAAAGGGGCAGTAAAGTAAAAATGTAACTAAAATGATCCATGTAATTTTAAACAAATTTCCAATTTTATTGGTATTATAAAATGTGTTTTGTTTTCTTGGGATCAGTGTTCTCTCTAAGGCTGGTTCTGTAAGTGGCCTAGCAGTGAAACAGTTAATTAGCACAATTAGCAAAAATTACACAATGCAGACTGTAAGGTTCCACTGCTGGCACACTCACAAAACTGGCCTTAGAGGGAACAATGCTTGGTAGCTTGGGTTGAAGAGTAGGCTCAGGAGCAGCATTAGTGGGAGCTAAATGAACACATCTGGTGAGTCAATGACAAGAAGCATATGCTGCTCCTGAGCCTACCTAGGTGTACTTTTCATCAAAAGATACCAAGAGAATGAATTGAATTTGACAAAAGATATAAAGTGAAAAGTTGTTAACCACTTAGTGACCAGACCATTTTTAAATTTTCTTACCGCTAAGGACCAGGGCTGTTTACATTTCTGTGGTGTTTGTGTTTAGCTGTAATTTTCCTCTTACCCATTTACTGTACCCACACATATTATAACTTTTTTTGTAGTGTAGCTGCCCCCCCCCCATTTCCCTACCCCCCTACCAGGTCATTTTCCACTCTAATATCTCCCTCTCCCTCCTTCCCATGCACTAGACTCCTTTCCGTAGTGTAGCGGTCCCATCCGCTCCCGCCCACCTCCAGGCCCCTCCTACCCGCTCCCTTTACCTCTGTGATTACCTTGTATCTAAGCCTCTGTAGACTGCCCCCTTATCTCAGATCTTTTGACGGGCTTGCATTTCAGACAATTAGTGCTGACTCTTAAATAACTCCACGTGTATAAGCACAATGTTATTTATATGAAACACATGAACTAACGCCCTCTAGCTAAGAAAAACTGTCAAAAGCATTCAGATAAGAGGCGGCCTTTAAGGGCTTAGAAATTAGCATATGAGCCTACTTAGCTTTAGCTTTCAACTAAGAATCCCAAGAGAGCAAAGCAAATTTGATGATAAAAGTAAATTAGAAAGTTGTTTAAAATGACATGTCCTATCTGAATCTTGAAAGTTTAATTTGAACTTTACTATCTATTTAACAATTGCAATTTGATTAAAATCAAGCCCTTAGGGATACAGGTTCATAGGGTAAAAGCATACATACTATACCCTTTGAATGATTCACAATCGCTTTCATTGTTCTTTGGATTCCACTATGGTGATACTGAAACATATATTAAAATAAATATGAAGGTAATTAGTTTCCAGCAGGTTATAGAAGATGTTTTTGTGTGCATTTTTAGTGTTGAAACTAAATAGAGCACTGGGGTTTACAGCAAACCAGTAGAACAGCACTGCATTCCTTAATATTTGATATCAATATTTGCAATACTGCTTGAAAATATTGTTAAATATTTATATTGATTTTGAAAACTGAGTTATTGAAAACCAACAGTTTGTGTATGAAAAGAATTTTAGGAAACATAACCTAATGTTATTTAGGTAAGTGATGGTGTGAGAAACTTTATCTAACGGTCGGGAGAGTCACAGTGAAAAAAGAAGAATAAAGGAAGTTAAAGTGAAAAGCCAATTAGTGGAAGAAATGGGATTATAAAATGGAAGAAAAATAAGGCACAAAGAGCGCAATATGAAAATGGAGAAATGTGGGGAAGAAGAAGAGAAAAAATAAAACAATACATTAGGAAACAAGGAGAAAAAATAAAATAATACATTAGGAATGGAGATTAGGGAGAGAAAAATATAGGGCTAGATTACAAATGGAGCTCTAATTTTACATGTGTCTGTAAACGGCCAAATTCGCCTATTTATGGGTGCACATTAAATAACCAGCCATTACGAGTGGCTGGTTAATGCTACTGCGAGCTAGAGGTAGCAATCTATGCTCCAAAAATTAACCAGAGCTCAGACCTTTGGTTATTTAAAAAATGTCCCCCCAATTGCCCCCAAAATAAAGAATTTTGTTCAGTGGCATATTTAGGTTTTTTGCTGCCCTAGGCCACCGAAATTCTGCTGCCCCACAAGTTTTAGGCCTTTTTTGGAAATAATATTTTTTGGTGAGGATGTAATGTGACTTTTGTTTCCCATGGAATTTCCAAAGTAAATATTCATGTTCCAGTGCACATGCATTTATATTTATATTTGTATGTGTGTGTGTATATGTTAAGTGTATGTGTCTATGGTGTGTTATGTATGTGTAGCCCTTCCTGTTGAACATTTGCACCTGTATACATTCTGCAGGAGAAGTTGCCTAGGCAACTATTAGACTGGTTGGTCATGTGATCAAGTGAAACTGAAAGAAGAGTGTAAGACACAGGAGGAAGCAGACATGTCAGAGCAGTGAAGGTGTGTGTGAGGCCTGGCTGTGTGAGAGCTGCAGACTTCATCTTGTAAAGTAACAGCATTCCTCTGCTGATTTAGTGTATGCTGCCAGCTGCAGTCTGACCCTGTGAGAGAGCTGTGGAGAAGAATGCAGACAAAGTAAATGACTGGCAGACCTTGGAGTTTTCTTTCAGCCTGTGCAGAATCCTGTCAGTGGTAAGAAGTATCCTCTCTCCTTGTCATACTGACAGGGCATTCTGTCCATCACATAAACTTATAAACAGCTCTTCCTGTGGATTGCAGTTTCCTATGAGCTGCAACTGTTTAAATGCATGTGGATTACCTTAAAGGGCCCCAACATTTATGTGCACCAACTGGTACCCATCAGCCATTAGGGTGAAGCCTGAGGGTGGGTTCGCAGGTGGTTTGGGAGGGTGCTGGGCCCGGTTAGAGAGAGTCGGTGTGTTAGTTAGCCACTGTATTTCTTGCCTTATTTTTATTTACCATAATCCTTTAATACATGTTCATACTGTTTTACTGTTATTACTGTGTGTGTTGTAGTTATTTATTATGTTCCTGTCTGGGAAACCCATTCTTGCCCTGGATGCCCAGTCAGGTGGAGGCACTGCCACAGTCATGTACCCCAACTCCCAGGTAGCGGAGACTCAGGATCAGCCTGCAGAGCACATGGAGGTAGCTGGGGTAAAGACCCACAGGGGTAATTGTGGGCCTAGGCCAAACCCCGTTACATTTGGTGGTACTGCTGAGATAAATTGGGGTACACCCAGTAAGGATCCGTTAATTCCCCGGCCCACACTCCCATTTGTAACAGATTGGGCCCAGCAACAGAAGGTACCATTGCATCATGCAGTGATGATATGCCAGGTACCTCCCTATAGTGAGATAAAACATGTCACCAAGTGCGTAGAGATTATACTGGGAATAGAGATGGTTACCATCAGAGACATCCTGCATGATTCATACGGTCAAACTTACATGTTAGTATATTCCCATGCAGATTTGAGAGGCCGTCATAGGCCTACATGTCTATACCTTCTTGAAACAGCTCCTGAAGGATGTCGCTTAGTGTACGCTCTCCCTGATAAGGAGGAAGGGGTTACACTGCAGCAACCCTCCACTATAGGCCAAAGAGACTTTAATGTATCAAGTTATTCCCAGATTCTGTCCCCTTTGTCAGAGAAACCCCCCAGGAGATTACCGGTTACCCCTGTAGAGACTGGGGCCATCCCCAAACGAAATGTCTACTTTTCCAGTGTGCAAGGGACAACTGCCCCTAAGACCCCAGATCTAGTGGTTCCCTCATCTCCAACATCCCCAAAACCAGGCGATTCCCTATTGAGAACCACAAGTTCAGGAGAGAGTAACATATCTGAAATACTGCAAAAACTCTCAGAAGCCATAGTAACAGCTACCCATACCCACAGTTACCGTAAGCTGAAAGTGTTTTCTGGGAATCAACCTGTTCCTGCCGGGGAGGAGCCCTTTAAGGCCTGGAAGGATAATGCTGTACAATTTTTGGAAGAATGGTCTTGTACGGATAACATAAAAAAACAACGGATAATGGAGAGTCTTCGTTTCCCAGCTACAAATATGATAAGGCTGTTTAGGGGAGTGAATGAACAAGCTACCGCACAAGATTACCTGAAAGTTTTGCAGGATGCGTATGGAAAATCTGAGGACTCTGATGATCTATTAATCAAGTTCCTAGCCACTAAACAGAAGGAACATGAGAAAGCTTCAGACTATATCAATCGATTACAATTGTCACTGGGAAAACTGTTTCATAATGGAGCAGTCACTGCATCTGAGTTGGATGCTCGACTATCCAAACAAATTCAGAAGGGAGGCCTTAGCAATGATCCAGTCATGATCATGTTAAGAGTTAAGTTGGATGATCAAGTCTTGTCCTATTCCACACTGATCCGAAAAGCAAAAATACTGGAGAACCAAATGTCCCCATCTCCTCCACAAAAAGGAAATTCTTCTAAAGCTGCAGATAAAGAGGATATGGAACTGTTCGTCCTTAAAAAAAAGGTAGCTGAATTAGAATTATTGTCTAAGTCATCGCCAAGAAGAACAGATTATTCTCCTACCAGGAGGCAGCACCGCAGGGAGACCACAGGAAGGTTATTCCCAGAGGAACAGTCCCCCCGAGGGAACTGTTTTAAGTGTGGAAAATCAGGGCATTTCAAGCGGGAGTGTCCCACTAATTCATCAGATACAGAAGTGGATGTGCTAGCTATTGAGCTGGAGGAGGCTCAAGCTACCAGTCCTTTCAGGAAAAGAGGAAAAAGAACCACACCCATATTATCTGTGGGGGCCAAGATCGGGCCCAAATCTCTGATACAGTTACAAATAGAAGATATTCATGCCTCGGCCTTGTTAGATACTGGATCCCAGGTCACCATCATTAATAGAGACTTCTATGACCATCATCTAAAACATATTCCCCTGGAGCCAGCAGGAGAGTTGCAGTTGTGGGGAGTGGGATCTCAGGCCCAGCCTGTAGAGGGATGTATAAGAGTGACAATAACAATCCCACAGTTAAACACAGGAATGATCTGCCCTATGGAATTGGAAGCTCTTGTATGCTCCATGAAGAAAACAATGTGCGCCCCAATAATTTTGGGTACCAACGCAAGAATGGTGCAGGACATGTTCAGGGCCTACCTAACTGAAGTGGGAGATGTATCTCTAACCAGACTGATGGAAGTCAGCCCTGTTCTAGGGAAAGAATGCCATCGACTAGCCCTACAAGCTAGACCAGGATCATGCCACTACTCAGGGAAAGAACCTTTATTTGTAAGGCCTGGAGAGACTAAGACTCTACGAGCCATAGCATCTATGCACCATGAAATATCAGGAGGAACCAGGCAATACCTCATTGAGTCCTTGCCTGAGGAGGATGCAAAAAAAGGGTGGACTCTCATACCTGAGGTGAAAGACTGGCGGAATCACTGGTGTAAAGATTTTCCCATAATGATAAGAAACTTAACACCCACAGAGATCAGAATTGATCGTCACCAGAAGATTGGTGTGATTCACTTGTTGGACCAAGTCTCTTCAGTAATGTCTGTAAAGGCAGAACAGGGAGGTGATCATGAAGGACCTATAGTTTTTGAACTGGAAGATTCTCCTCTACCACCAAAGTGGAGAGATAGCCTCCGATCCAAATTAGCTACTCGAGAGAAAGTTTTCTCCAGGAAAGAAATGGATGTGGGATGTGCAAAGAGTGCCACACATGCTATCAGACTTTCTGACCCAGCTCCTTTCAGAGAAAGATCAAGGAGAATACCCCCTCGAGATGTGGAAGATGTCCGGGATATTCTCAAACAGATGGAAGAATCTGGCATTATTAAAGAGTCCAGAAGTCCATATGCCTCACCCATAGTGGTAGTTAGGAAAAAGAATGGCACAGTCCGGCTTTGCATAGACTATCGGACTTTAAACAAAAGGACTGTGCCAGATCAATATACTCTGCCACGGATAGAAGATCTGCTAGATGCCCTTTCTGGAAGCCAGTGGTTCAGCGTCCTGGACTTGAGGTCTGGGTATTATCAGGTACCCATGAAGAAGGAGGATCAGGAAAAGACAGCTTTCATCTGTCCCTTGGGATTCTACGAGTTTACCAGGATGCCCCAAGGGGTCACTGGAGCTCCCGCCACCTTTCAAAGGCTGATGGAGAAGACTGTGGGGGATATGAATCCCAAAGAGTGCCTAGTCTATCTTGATGACCTCATAGTGTTTGGAAGGACACCAGAAGAGCACGAACAGCGATTGCTGAAGGTGTTGGATCGACTCCAAGCAGAGGGTCTGAAATTATCAATAGACAAATGTCGATTTGCCCAGAACTCTGTTACATATGTAGGTCACATTGTTTCCGCACAAGGTGTGACAACTGACCCGACCAAAATTGAAGCGGTGATGAACTGGCCCAGGCCAGATAACATCAGTGAGCTGCGCTCATTTCTTGGATTCTGCGGTTACTACCGGAGGTTTGTGAAAGACTATTCAAAGATTGCTCGAGAGCTACACAACCTGTTAAAGACTACCTCAGCTATAGAGGGTGTTAAGGCGCCAAGTCCTAAAGACTCCTTCGGAAAGAAATGGACCTCAGGATGCGAAGAAGCCTTCTTAATCTTGAAGAAAAGACTCACAGAAGCTCCTGTATTGGCATATTCAGATCCCGAGAAACCATATGTGCTCCATGTTGATGCCAGTATGGAAGGCCTAGGGGCCGTATTGCATCAGAGCTACCCAGAAGGGTTAAGACCAGTGGCCTACATAAGTAGAAGTCTAACTGGTGCAGAGAAAAACTATCCGGTCCATAAGCTAGAATTCTTGGCGCTCAAGTGGGCAATTGTGGACAAGTTACATGACTATTTATATGGAGCAACATTCGAGGTAAGGACGGATAACAATCCGCTTACTTATATTCAAACAACAGCAAAGCTGGATGCCACAGGGCATAGGTGGCTGGCAGCATTGTCAAACTATAGTTTCAGCCTTAAATACAAGCCAGGCCCTAAGAATGTCAGTGCGGATGCTCTGTCCCGCAGACCTGGACTTCCTCCTCATGAAGAAAAGGAGGAATGGGAAGAAATCCCTGTGCCTGGGGTAGGAGCCCTGTGCCAAACATATGTAGTGGCTGAGAGGCAGGATGAGTTCTCTGAACTCAGAGGAATAGACTCCATATGTCACTCCCCAGAAGCCGTACCAGAGGTATTCTGTGCTCCAGCAATGCTCCAACAGTGGTCTCACATAACCAATGAAGACAAGAAGAAAGCCCAGTCACAGGACTGGTATATAGGTACAGTCCTCAAGGCAATGAGAGCCAAGAACCCTAAATTACTGAGCTCCCTTCCCATTGGACAAAGAGATTTGTACCGGAGAGAATGGAGTAAACTACATCTAGAAGATGGAATCCTTTATAGAGTTATAAAATACCATGACCACCCTGGTCGAAAGCAGCTAGTGTTACCTCATAGATATCGGGGAATGGTCCTGAGAGCTCTCCATGATCAACATGGGCATCTTGGGGTAGACAAGACCTATGGCCTGGTACAAGACCGGTTCTATTGGCCTCGCATGAGAGAACATGTTGAACATTATGTGAAGACCTGCAGAAGATGTATTCAGAGAAAGACTCTGCCTGTGAGAGCTGCCCCTATGGGCCACCTGAGAAGTACAGGACCCCTGGATCTTGTGTGCATGGACTATCTATGTATTGAGAATGATACTACCGGAATTGGGAATGTTCTGGTAGTAACAGACCATTTCACCAGATACGCTCAGGCTTTTCCCACTAAAGACCAGAAGGCTGTGACCGTAGCCAAGGTCCTCTGGCAGAAATATTTTATGCACTACGGTCTGCCCAATCGAATACATTCTGATCAAGGTAGAGACTTTGAGAGTAAGCTGATCAAAGAACTGCTGGATATGTTGCAGGTTCACAAGTCCAGAACAACACCCTACCACCCTGAGGGTGATGCCCAGCCTGAGCGTTTTAATAGGACACTCCTAGACATGCTCGGGACTCTGAAACAAGTAGAGAAGCGGTCCTGGAGTAAGCATGTAGAAGCCATGGTCCACGCATATAATTGCACAAGGCATGAGTCTACAGGATTCTCACCCTATTTCCTAATGTTTGGAAGGGAAGCCAGACTACCGATAGATGTCCGGTTGGGGGTGTCCCCAGATGGTACAAAGTCAGACTCTCACTTCCAGTATGTGAGGACCCTCAGACAAAACCTTCACAGTGCCTACGAGTTGGCCACTCAAGCTGCGGCAAAAATGGAGGAACGCAACAAAAGAAGATACGATACCAAAGTGAAGCATCAGGAAGTCCAAGCGGGAGATAAGGTTCTCCTCCGGAATCTAGGGCTACCTGGGAAACACAAATTAGCAGACAGATGGAAGGATACCCTATTTGAAGTTGTGTCTAAGCTAAAGGGGCTGCCAGTGTATAATATAAAAGGCCCAGAAGGCCGGATCAAAGCTTGGCATAGGAACCATCTACTACCAATAGCCTATATCGATGAAGAGGAAGGGAGTAGTAGTGAATGGGAGAAAAGCACAACGGAGAGTCCTGAAAATGAGGCAGTAGAGACCCCAGAAGCTCTTAGTGCTGATGATCAATGGTGGTCTCCTCCTGCTGAGGAAACACAGCACTTTCCTTCCTCTCCTCCCTTAGCCTCCTCTACATTGAATCCCAACAGCCCCAACTTTGTGCCTGGGACCCCAAAAGGAGACTCTTGTATCATGGGAAAGCCAGGGTCTCAAGCATCTGGTGACCTCCCCACCCAAGTGGCCAGAGCTGAAGATTCCCAGGAACATTCTGGACTTCCTCAGAGAGAACAGAGACTGGGTACTAGAATACGACAGCCTCCCAGGGTTCTTACTTACGATCAAGTCGGAGAACCCAGTTATGTACATATGCCCCAGGTACAATCTAAAATGGTTGATTTACTGTATGCGGTTGCGGACATTATGAATGTTGGAACCTCTCTGTACTAGAATAAACTGTAAGATAGTTAACATTTGTTTATAGGACTGTTAGTGCATTTATTATTATTTATATGTTTTGTTTTTTCAATTTACCTCTTGGTGGAACCTTGCCAGTGGAAGGCAAGGATTTTACAAGGGGGAGAATGTAGCCCTTCCTGTTGAACATTTGCACCTGTATACATTCTGCAGGAGAAGTTGCCTAGGCAACTATTAGACTGGTTGGTCATGTGATCAAGTGAAACTGAAAGAAGAGTGTAAGACACAGGAGGAAGCAGACATGTCAGAGCAGTGAAGGTGTGTGTGAGGCCTGGCTGTGTGAGAGCTGCAGACTTCATCTTGTAAAGTAACAGCATTCCTCTGCTGATTTAGTGTATGCTGCCAGCTGCAGTCTGACCCTGTGAGAGAGCTGTGGAGAAGAATGCAGACAAAGTAAATGACTGGCAGACCTTGGAGTTTTCTTTCAGCCTGTGCAGAATCCTGTCAGTGGTAAGAAGTATCCTCTCTCCTTGTCATACTGACAGGGCATTCTGTCCATCACATAAACTTATAAACAGCTCTTCCTGTGGATTGCAGTTTCCTATGAGCTGCAACTGTTTAAATGCATGTGGATTACCTTAAAGGGCCCCAACATTTATGTGCACCAACTGGTACCCATCAGCCATTAGGGTGAAGCCTGAGGGTGGGTTCGCAGGTGGTTTGGGAGGGTGCTGGGCCCGGTTAGAGAGAGTCGGTGTGTTAGTTAGCCACTGTATTTCTTGCCTTATTTTTATTTACCATAATCCTTTAATACATGTTCATACTGTTTTACTGTTATTACTGTGTGTGTTGTAGTTATTTATTATGTTCCTGTCTGGGAAACCCATTCTTGCCCTGGATGCCCAGTCAGGTGGAGGCACTGCCACAGTCATGTACCCCAACTCCCAGGTAGCGGAGACTCAGGATCAGCCTGCAGAGCACATGGAGGTAGCTGGGGTAAAGACCCACAGGGGTAATTGTGGGCCTAGGCCAAACCCCGTTACATATGTGTGTGTAGCACGTGCACATGTGTAGTGCAGTGTGTAGTGAGTGTGTGTAGTGGGACTCACAAAGTGCTGCCCCCCACCAAATCTGCTTCCCTAGGCAAGTGCCTTATTTGTCTAGGCCAAAATATGCCCCTGGTTTTGTTCCTTGTTATTAATAAAAATGAGCAATTTTATTTTTTCAAAATATAATTGCACAAAGTAGTTTTAAGGGGTTAAAGTGTGCGGATGTGAAGTGTTAGAAAAAAACGGCACTGAAAAGTGCCTTTACATTGGGGTCAATGGGAACGGTGTTATTCCTCATAAATAACTCCTGTGGAGATATTTATTAGTCAGCACTGATTGGCCAAAATGCAAGTCTGTTAAAAGAACTGAAATAAGTGGGCAGTCTGCAGAGGCTTAACGTGAAGGTCAATTTAGATGAATCGGTGCCGGTTTTTAATATACCTATTAAAAACAAGGGCGCTTTAATTCATCAAAATTGACATTTCACTCGCTTTCTTCAAATACTTACCTTTTAATCCTGACTGCCGCTGCAGCGATTCCTCCACCTGTTGCAAGCCCTCTTCATGAGTCCAAAATGATGAATCCGGCTTCTTCCAATCATGGCATTGCCTCAGGCCATGATTCCCCCGGGGGGGGAGGAGCCGAGATTGGAGGAAGCTGGATTCATCATTTCTGATGTATGAAGAGGCTTCCGAAGGCTGGGGGAATCACTGGTGCGGCTGTCAAGATTAATAGGTACGTTTTTGAAGTAAACAAGTGAAATGTCAATTTTGATGAATTAAAGTGCCCTTGTTTGTAATAGGATCATTAAAAACCAAGCACCGATTCATCTAAATTGACCTTCCCTTTAAATACAGGGTAATCACAGAGGTAAAAAAGTATATTAATTTAACTGTGTTGGTTGAGCAAAACTGGGGAATGGGTAATAAAGGAATTATCTATCTTTTTAAACAATAAATAAAAAATCTGGAGTAGACTGCCCCTTTAAGCAATCATGATTCATATAGAATATACAATTTTAAACAACTTTGTAATTTCCTTCTATTAACAATTTTGCTTAGTTCCCTTGGTATCTTTTGTTAAAGAGAAATCCCAGGAGAGCTCAGGAGCGTGCACGTCTACTTAGCCATCTGGCAGCAGTGTTTGTTACTGTATAACATTGCTATAAACTATTTTTTAAACTCTGCTGACAGATGGCTAAGGACATGTGCACCCTCCCAAGCTCACCTAGGACTACTTTTTTTTTTTACAAAGGATTTTATTTTTATTGAATCCATTTAAAGGGACACTAAACTCATTTTTTTATTATTCAGATAGACCAGCAATTTTAAGCAACTTTCTAATTTACTCCTATTATCAAGTTTTCTTCGTTTCTCTTCGTATCTTTATTTGAAAAAGCAGGAATAAAAGCTTAGGAGTCAGTCTATTTTGGTTCAGCACCATGGGTAGCGCTTGCTGAATGTAGGCTTCATTTTTTTTTCATTCCTGTTTTCTCAAATAAAGATACCAAGAAAACGAAGAAAAATTGATAATAGGAGTAAATTAGAAAGTTGCCTAAAATTGCATGTTCTATCTAAATCATAAAAGCAAAAAAAATGGGTTTAGTACCCCTTTAAGTTTAATTTTTGACTTTTCTGTCCCTTTAAGCTGGTTCTAGTGAAGAAGACATGGTATTTTGTGCAGAAGTACCAACAATGGAAGTTTATTTAAGTTTTTCGATGCCTTTAAAATTATTTTGTAAGCGTACCTAATGGATATGTACTTTTTGTTCCTGATTGCAAAATGAAATAGAAAATGTTAACGATTAGTCTCTGAACTTTATTTATTGGTAGAGGTCATTTGTAGTGAAAACAATTCTTATCAATGTCTACTAAATCATTTTAGGACATGTTTAAGATGTTTTATATTTATTAGAGGGAAAACAAACTGCAGAAAATCCTTTAGCCCAAGAGTGTCCAGAAAAGACGGCCAGCGGACTCTACTTGTGTAAATAATGCAGGTCAAATGTTGTAGTGAATTTATGTCATAATTATAGTACAGAAGATACTCTTTTTATAACTTGAGGCTACATTATCACTTTTGGCATTTGGGACACAATGAAATCAAGCAGCAGTCTGAATATCTACTTGTCAGCACTTATAAATCTGCAGGAATACTACATTTTACCTTTTGGGCATAGCTAATGCAGTGTTTCAGAAAGTCCATCAACAAATAATTCTCCTTAGGAGTTTAGTACATTTATCTGTGACAGACACAGGGCATATCTTGCTTCCCCTAATACATATCCCTTCTAGAAACAAATGATTCTCCAGTTTAATATATAAGTAACTGTGTATGTGTGTGTGTGTGTGTCTCTGTGTGTTTGTGTGTGTGTATTTTTGTGTGTGTGTGTGTGTTTGTGTATGTGTGTGTGTATATGTGTGTGTGTGTTTGTGTATGTGTGTGTGTATATGTGTGTGTGTTGTATATGTGTGTGTGTGTATGTATGTGTGTGTATGTGTGTTTGTGTGTGTGTGTGTATATATGTGTGTGTGTGTGTCTGTGTTTGTGTGTATGTATGTGTATGTGTGTGTGTATGTAAGAGTGTGTGTGTGTTTGTGTGTGTGTGTGTGTATGTGTGTGTGTATGTATGTGTATGTGTGTGTGTTTGTGTGTGTGTGTGTGTATGTATGTATCTGTGTATGTGTGTGTGTATGTATGTGTGTATATGTGGGTGTGTGTATGTGTGTGTGTGTGTGTGTGTATGTATGTATGTGTGTGTATGTATGTATATGTGTGTGTGTGTGTGCATGTGTGTGTATGTATGTGTGTGTGTGTGTGTGTATGTATGTGTGTGTGTGATGTGTATATGTGTGCATGTGTGTGTATGTATATGTGTGTATGTATGTGTGTATATGTGTTTGGTTGTGTGTATGTGTGTGTATGTATGTATGTATGTATGCATATGTGTGTGTATGTATGTATATGTGTGTGTGTGTGTGTGTGTGTGTGTGTATGTATGTATATGTGTGTGTGTTTTTAAATAACTTTCCATTTTAAAAATATTATCTAATTTGCTTAGTTCCTTTGTTAAAAAGCATACCTAGGTAGGCTCAGAAACTGGTAGCCAGCTGCTGATTGGGGGCTGCACATATATGCCACTTTTCCTTGGCTTACTAATGTGTTTAGCTAGCTCCCAGAAGTGCATTGCTGCTTCCTCAATTAAGGATACCAAGAGAATGAAACAAAATTGACATTAAAAGTAAATTGGAAAGTTGTTTAAAATAGCATGCTCTATCTGAATCAATTTAGGGTTTCATGTCACTTGAAAGGACCAAATCTGAAGTGTAAAGTGATATAAAATACAAAGCACACAGTGTAAATGCAGCAGAACTCTGATGTCATGCAGTGCTATATTGCACTGGGCTAGGATCTCGCAGCACTGAAGGGTAATTTTATATCATCTCATCTGAGTGGGGAGGTTTATATCATCAGGCCCTGGAGGAGAGGAGTTCAACTCCCCAGAGAGATACACTGCCAGATTCCCAGTTTTGCAGAGTATACATGGGTGTAAATATTAATTACCAGATAAGCAACAACTGAATTGAAAATGTTATGTTTTAATAAAAGCTCTGCAAACTAAGATCTGATCAATTGGAAAGGATCTTAAAGGGCCATGAAACCCAACTTTATTCTTTCATGATTCAGATATAGTATACAATTTAAAAAAAATCTCTTGGTATCCTTTGTCGAAGGAGCAGCAATGCACTGCTGGGAGTGAGCTGAACACATCAGGTGAGCAAAACAACAAGAGGCTCATATGCAGCCACTAATCAGCAGCTAGCTGCTAGTAGTGTTTTGCCGCTCCTAAGCCTACCTAGGTATGCTTTTTAACAAAAGGATACCAAGAGGACAAAGCAAATTAGATAACAGAAGTAAAAAGTAAAGTTGTTTAAAATTGTATACTCCATCTGAATCATAATAGAAAAAGAAAGGGTTTCATGTCCCTTTAGTTTTCGGCAGAATATACCAAGGTTTTCTGTGCAAGGACAAATGGTTTGATTGAACCCAGAACAAGAGTGGACCTTTGGGAATCAAATTAGATGTTCCATGTCAACCAATCACTAAAGAGTTAAGGTTAATGGCACATTATTCATTATGTTTTCAATTTTGAATTTTCTTAATGAAACAAGAATTTATGAACCCTGATATCAGCAATGAAAGGATTATAACGGTCTATAAGGACACAAATCTTGTTATTTGAATTGTGGGCTATGCCTCTTTAAAATAAAGTGGCTTATGATATATTAATATTTTAATAGGGTTTGAGGGCTTCTTTAGCACACCCAAAGTCAAATCAATGCTGCTATTACAACCACCTGGCAGCTGAACCAACACGGATCTAGAAATTTGAAAACAGAGTATTGCACACCTATGTATTGTTAGGGGGGAGGAGAGAGAATTACAACCTTAACCTTTATAATTCCCACCCATTAGCCCCCTTGGTGGGTGGTCTCTGATTTGAAAAAAGAACCAATGCTCTTGTTTTTTGGTTTTGTTTTTGGTTTATTTTATTATGTCAGGTACTAGGGTCCTCGGGTCCGTAGAGTCTAGACCACCCTACACATCACCAAGTATAAAGTTAAAGGGACACTAAACCCAAATTTTTTCTTTCATGATTCAGGTAGAGAATACAATTTTAAACAACATTCCAATTTACTTCTATTATAATATTTGCTTCATTTTTTAGATATCCTTTGTTAAAGAAATAGCAATGCACATGGGTGAGCCAATCACACGAGGCATCTATGTGCAGCCACCAATCAGTAGCTACTGAGCCTATCTAGATATGCTTTTCAGCAAAGAATATTAAGAGAATGAAGCAAATTAGATAATAGAAGTAAATGAGAAAGTTGTTTAAAATTGCATGCTTTTTCTAAATCACGAAAGAAAAAAAATTTGGGTTTCATGTCCCTTTAAAAACAATTCCTACTGTAATAATCTGCTACTTATTGCATGCACCTCTTTAATGAGGAGGGAGGCCCCTCTACTTCTCAAAATAGTTTTTTTATGAACTCTGTACATTTTTTTAAGGAGCGATAGTAACCCCCTCCACCAACCAAAAAGGTGCTCACCATTAAAGGGACATGAAACCCACATTTTTTCTTAAACCCCTTCACTACTGGGACTTTCAGAAAAGAAATTGCCCAAAATATCAGCGTTTTTTGCTATCACTCCAATTAAACAGTAATAGAGCCTTGTTTTTTATTTACCTTTCAAAGCTATATATTTCTAGTAGACAACCCATGGTATTGATCTAGGCCCATTTAGGTATATTTCATGCAACCATTTCACTGCCAAATGTGATCATATAAAAAAAAAAGAATCATTAATTTTTTTTACAAACTTTGGGTTTCTCACTGAAATTATTTACATACTGCTTGTGCAATCATGACACAAATGATTGTAAAAGCTTCTCTAGAATACCCTTTGTTTAGAAATAAAAGACATATATGGCTTTGCCATTGTTTTTTGGTAATTAGAAGGACGCTAATTGCAGCTGCGCACCACACTTCTGCTATTCCCAGCAGTGAAGGGGTTAATCAGTTACCTTGTAAGGTTAATTTTAGCTTTAGTGTAGAGATTACCCTCCCTCCTGACACTTCCCACCTCCTGATCCCTCCCTGATACCTCTCCTCCCTCACCCCCATTGGTCACCATCATCTTGGTGCTGCAGACAGTCTGCCAGTACAAAGATTGAAGGCAAATTTTTTTATTAAATATTTTTTATATTTTTTAATATTTTCTGCAGTGTAGGATCCACCTTTACCCTCCAACCTCCCTGACCCCTCCCAAACAGCTCTGTAACACTCCCCCTTTAACTAGTGTCCACCATCAACCACTTTTTTTTATACATAAATATATATTTTTAAAACATTCTGTTGTGTAGTGGCCCATCCACCTCCCACCCTCCGGATCGATAGTTATGGGGTTAATGATTTAAATATAGCATACAATTTTCAACAACTTTCCAATTTGCTTCATTCTCTTGTTATCCTTTATTGAAGAAACAGCAATGCACTACTGGGAGCTAGCTGAATACATTGGTAAGCCAATGACAATAGGCATATACAGTATGTTCATCTACCAATCAGCAACTAGCTCCCAGCTGCTGAGCCTACCTATGTATGCTTTTCAACAAAGTATACCAAGAGAACAAAGCAAATGAGATAATATAAGTAAATTGGAAAGTTGTTTAAAACTGTATGCACTATATGAATCATGAAAGAAAACTAGGGTTTCCTGTCCTTTTAATGGCGTGTTCAGCTGCAAATTAGTAGGGCATATGATTCCTCATTTAAAAGAGGCAATTTCACAAGGGGTGACATTTCCTTCCAAGCCAAACAAAAGGGAAATAGATACACCAAAAAAGCTCCCCTCTATAGAATATCTCTGTGGTGTACAGGTAGGCAAGTGATTACTGTTTCTAATAATAATATCCTGTGTTCAGTAGATCCTCTTTTCCTTCAGCTAAATCTCCCTGGTAGCTACAGTTACAGGTGATCACCATTTAAAAAAAAAAAAAATGTTTTTATTTTATTTGTATCCTTTTTTACATACAATGTTCCAACAAATCAGTTATACAAATGATGTAAATAAACATTGTTTCATTAATAAACTAACAATAATTACTTTTAAAGATTAACCTAGCTGTGCTCTACTCACTGTCATAACAGTATTAATAATATATACACAAATTAAATTAAATATAATAAAATAAAACATCACTTGATTTCTGCCCAAACTGTTCTAAGCGCATAAATCATTACGTCCTTAACCCTTTAAAGTTTGTCTAGTTTTAAAGGGACAGTCTACAACAGCATTGTTATTGTTTAAAAAGATACATAATGCCTTTATTACCCATTCCCCAGTTTTGCATAACCAACACAGTTATATTAATGCACGTTTTACCTCTGTGATTACCTTGTATCTAAGCCTCTTCTGACAGCCCCCTGATCATATGACATTTTATTTATTATCTATTGACTTGCATTTTAGCCAATTAGCCCTGTGTCTGCCACAAGCCACGGGCGTGATCACAATGTTATCTATATGGCTCACATGAACTAGCACTTCCCTTTTGTGAAAAGCAAATGTGATAAGAGGCAGCCTTTAAGGACTTAGAAATTATCATATGAGCCTACGTAGGTTTAGATTTCAACTAAGAATAGCAAGAGAACAAAGCACATTGATGATAAAAGTAAATTGGAAAGTTGTTTAAAGTTGTTCTCTTGCCCTATCTGAATCATGAAAGTTTATTTTTGACTATACTGTTCCTTTAACGATGTATTAGGAGAAGTTCACACATCGCTTGAACCTCTGTAAAATCTACGTGTCCCACAGTCCCTTAGCATCTGATCGTATATAAATTTAGATTTGTTCCTCAAGTTTTAAGATCTGATCATGCCTATATATCCATTGTGCTATACTTGGAACCTCAGGGGTCTTCCATTTTTGTGCCATTAGGGATTTTATACTATTACTCAGAATATTAAAAACTTTTCTTTGGGTCACGGTAAAAGATCTAGTTATTTGGTTAAAGAGCCATAGACAAGGGTCTAACTGAAGTTGTAGTACTAGAAATGTAGAGGATTCCAACACATTCTCCTCCCATACAATATTTATCAGTGCTCATGACCACCAGGCATGCGTCATAGTGCCCTTAGAGTCATCAAATCTCCAACATCTATTGCTCTGAGTATGTCTATTTGGGGTTAAATACCATTTCTGAAGTATTTTCAAGTTGATTTCTAATAGTTTGCTGGAAATTGAAGATTTTAGGATGTTTGTGAATATATATTTTGCATCAAGATGTGTGATGTGGGAGATATAGGGATAGTCTGACCTCAGAGCTGTGGGTAACTGTTACGCTCGACTAAAAATTTGCACAAAACATATTAAAATTACATTTAAAAGTGCACTTACACTCATAATAGCACTATCTAATAAAAATGCAAGAGAAAGTTATAAGGGCTCAAAGATATGAAAAAAGGCTTCAAATGGCTTTAGAGATACACACATATACATGTCTAAATATGTTTATATATATATATATATATATATATGTATGTGTTATGGGTAAAGCGAGAAATCCGGGTAATCCTAGGATTATCCGTGTAAAACAGACATTACCCAAGTAGCTCTGGGTAAAACCCAATGTACTGTAATTCCTCCATCTACACTATTTATTTTGCCTCCACCTGGGGGTTCAAGGAAGGTGCCCGCTGATCCTCTGGCATCCACCCCATGTGAACCTTGGGGAATGAGGTTTACAATTGGGCTTCGCCCACCTTGAACCTCCCGGGCAAAGTAAAAAAAGATAGTGAAGATGGGGAATTACAGTGCATGCTATATATGTTTGATGCGGTGACTCCGCACTATGAAGGGATTTATGATCATACATCGAGCTTTACCCACAGCCGCATGGGTAATGTCCGTTTTTCCCGGGTAGTCCTAGGATTACCCAATATCTGACTTGACCCGCAACATATATATATATATATATATATATATATATATATACATTATTGCTATTAGAGGTATCCATAGTGCAAACCTATCCAAGCACCCATTATTAACATATGACATATTACTATATATATAGACTGCTACTGTGTATGTGTGATTTGCCATTATTGCCAAATAACTGCTTGTTTTGTGCATATACTTATATCAATAATGCAAGCTGCCTTTACCTCCTATGCATATAGTCCCACGATCTTTACTGTGACGACCTATTAGCAGCTTGATACGCTAAGATGGTTACTTGGGGGCCTATCTATCAGGCTCCGAATGGAGCTTGATGGCCCGTGTTTCTGGCGAGTCTGAAGACTCGCCAGAAACACAAGTTATGGAGCAGCGGTCACAAAGACTGCTGCTCCATAACCCTGTCCGTCTGCTCTGAGCAGGCGGACAGGAATCACCAGAATTCAACCCGATCGAGTACGATCAGGTTGATTGACACCCCCTGCTGGTGTTCTATTGGCCGCGAGTCTGCAGGGGGTGGCGTTGCGCCAGCAGCTCACAAGAGCTGCTTGTGAAATGCTGAATACGGAGTATTGCTCTCTGCATTCAGAGATGTCTTGCGGACCTGATCCGCACTGTCGGATCAGGTCCGCAAGAGATTTGATAAATAGGCACCTTAGCACGCTAAGTTGGTTGCTTACACTATTCACTTTGCTTTTTAATTTGGACCTGGTGGGATGCCATCAAGGACCATTGGAGTATTCGCAGTTGCGCTAATGGAACGCCGCTGTGCATTCTCACCTGGATTTGTCACTGCATGGTGTGGGTATCAGTATGGGGTAAGTCTGTTAATATGTAATATAATTTTATGGTCTGAGGAAGGGGTTAAACTCCCCGAAACGTCACTAATAACGGACATTATTTTTCAATACCTGTGAGTGCCTTTATGTTGGATTGTCTACATTTTGATGTTAAAGAGCACCCTGGAAGCTGCAAACTAATTGGGAGTGCTGGTCTGTGAGTAAACTAATATATATATATATATATATATATATAAAACTAATATATATTATACAAAATATATACCATATAAAGATAGGGCTGATGAGAAAATTAACAAAAGCCAAAGTGTGACATAAGTTGCACCAAAAACAACATAAGTTTATTACAGCTTCAATAGAGCTCAGTGAAATCCCTTATACAGAGTAATGCTGTGTAGCTGAAGCATAAACGAAAAGTGAACTTGCAAATGCAAAATTTACCTGAACAGACTTCTGTTACATTATATACTATACATTACATAAATATTTATGGCATGCCAAAACATTGGAGATTACAAATAAATAGACAGTCAATGTGTAGTTATGAAAATCAGGGAGCACTTAAGTGCCGTAGCACGCTCCCTTTAAAGGTCCCAAATGTAGACACTATCATAAAATGGAATGAATCATAGTATGTAGATGGAGCACATAGTGCAACTGCACGCTCCAATATCCGAAAGATGAATAATATACATACAGTTTCTGTTCAGCACAGAGTAAGCCTTATTCCACTCACAACTCTTCTGTAATGGAAAATTACGTTGATTCCTCCTGTCCTAAGGACTTTCCCAGGAAACTGTGTCCAGGCTGTGTAGTTGCCACTGGCTCTGTGCTTTAACATAAGCACTTGACCCATTTGCAAAACAAATGAAAACACAGCATGGAGAGCTTGGTTAACATTCAACCAGTCTGCTCAGGTGAGCGGGAATGACACATTTCACCCCTCCTCTCAATGGGCCATCTTTGGGGCTTCGTCAGAAAGCAACCTTATTCCATCTCCTGGCTTAAGTAGCCCTTGATTCCAATTTACATAGGAAGGTGGAGTTATTTATTTCACTCACTCCATTATGTGACATGACATTTAGTGAGAAAAGAAACATTACACAAATACATACTTATCAATATATACATTGTTACTTTAACCTGTAATAGAAAGAAAAACAAAATACAACAGGACTGCAGATAACTTATCGAAGCATAAATCTGCAACATATTATTGCACTTATTTGCTAAGGTATAAATTGTTAAATTGTTGCCAATGGGAAACATTCTTCCATATAATTGATAATGATGATCAAAAGAAAGGTAGAATGTATGTTTACCGTAACCCACCAGCAGTCAGGGGGTCTTATGATTCCAGCACTCATAACTCTGACAGTGAGTTTGATCATAATACCGGTAATATTAGAGCTATTATGGACTCGGGGGTCCCTTTAGGGCGAAGGACAAGGAGAGGTGGGAGGAAGTACCATAAGGGAAGACACTCGCTTTGGGAGGGGGAGAAGAGGAAGAAACAGGAGATTCAGAGGGAATAACAGCAAGATCTATTTTAGGGAATTGTCCAACTGGGGACAAACTAACTGTGGTTAATCTTTCTTCCTTTACCCTTAATAAAGCACATATAGAAATATTAACTAATAAGGGCTTGTCCTTTTGCCCTGCTTCAGGTCTAGACTAATTTGAGGTGACCAAGGACATAAATCTTTTTGCTATAAAGCTTGTCCTTAAAAAACTCTGGAGGGATAAAAGGAAAAATAAAAGAAACTCCAGTAGAAAGTGAGGCCGATAGCGAAACCTTAGCAGTTTTAGTCTCTCTTCTGTCTAACCAAGAGGAAGTATTGGAGGGAGGGGATGAACGTTTTCCAGTTAAATCAAATTTCTCTAATAAATCTAGTTATATGCCTGCACTATCCCTGGTTCCCAGTATCCAAAGTCTGACCTCTGGTTAATTGTGCTTAGTGCAAAGTGAAATGGCAAATTCATGGTAGCATTAACCAGCCACTTGTAATGACTGGTTATTTAATGTGTTCCCGTAAACGGGTACATTTTCCCCTTTTTGGGGCGCACGTTAAGATAGTGCTCCACTCGTAATCTGGCCCTATATTTATACCTATAAACTGTATCTAGATAAATATTTACACACATATATATATATATATATATATATATATATATATATATATATATATATATATATATATATGAGTGATAAGGTTAGTATTCAGGCGCACAGCTCAGAGAAAAATGACCAGTGTTAATACAATTTTAGTGCCAGAGGAAGATATTATATAGATCAAGGTCAGGTGTATACTATTTAATTCACCACTATATTTAACATATAATTCCTGGGTTATAGTATCCGTATAGCTATATTACAATATCCTATAGCCTTACTGCAGTGTTAGGTGAGTAGGGATATTGAGTATAAATGTCAGTTATTGTTTCTTCTGTGGTATACAAAGGCAAATAATCTCATAATTTGTACATATATAGTAGATGCAAAAAAACACATACAGGGTAACTTTGAACAAAGTACACCATTAAATCAGTCCCAAATGTGTATTAAACTTGTGACATCCAAATATTAGAAGTAAGTGCCCACTTACTAGATTCAACCTCAATCTTATGAGGTAAGTAAATGCGTCCCTTTAAGATAAAGTTGTCCCTCAGCAATCCCGAACAACCGCTTCTCTGCCTCCTCAGTGTGGTAGAAAGTTTTATTCTTCTCTCCTCCTTTCTTAGCTGAATCTCTTTGTCTTCTCCCAATATCGCGTAGTGTCATACACATAGATAGGGGAATACAAAGGTGGAAAAAATAGTGCAACACTGTTTGCAAGCTTAAAAACGTATATTTATTAAATATGTTAAAAATGCTCACATTCTTTAACCTCAATTTGGTATGAGGTATCAATTCAGCGTACAAATGTTAGTTGGAAACCGCAGGTGCAGTTTTTTTCAAAGTATTTCGGTTGATTACATCAGTCAGCTTCATATAAAACAGGCATCAAAGCAGTTTGCAATGTGCAAAATACATGCAGTCTTTTAAAATACTGCATGTATTTTGCACATTGCAAACTGCTATATATTAGTTACAAAATCCTGTGTCACCCTGGGAGGTTCCCAGTTGGTTTGTTTGGAAGTATGCATTGTGTGGGTGCTGGTTAGGGTCCCAGGAAGGGGGAGACCTTGTCGTGGTCCTGGGCTTGATCCTTTGGCGCCAAATGTAACTGACTTCCCCCAGTTTTGCTTTTAAACATTGCTGTGAATCTGCTAGTGAGTGCTGGGTTTTTTGTGTTTTATATATATATATATATATATATATATATATATATATATATATATATATATATATATATATATATATATATATATATATATATATATATATATCTGTAAATATTCATCTAGATACAGTATATAGGTATAAATATAGGGCAAGATATGTATATATATATATATATATATATATATATATATATATATATATGTGTGTTTATATTTAAACATATAAACACATAAATACACATGTATTCACATATGTACACATATGCTGTATATACACACACTTCCCAGTCAAACACCTTGTCATATATAATTTCCCTTTAAACTCTTTAAAACCTAATTATTAATATTTAAATTATATATTTTTTATTATAAAGTGTCAATATGTGTGTAATACTTTATTTAATATATATTTTACATGTATTTTGTGCAGCTTAAGTCAAACTAAATATTCTAGCACAGTTTTGGCTTTCACTTGAGAACAAACCATAACTTTAAATATAAGTGCAAGTCAATGCAATCATGATATCTATTGAAAGTATCGATGGAGGTAAAGTGACGTCGGCCACCCTAATCCTTATCTGGTTAACGTGCTTTACCAGGGATATTCCAGCAGTAACTGACAATTTATATATATATGTCACTTGTAAAATTCCAGAGTAAATTACACACACCTTACATGACTGTGTATTAACTATTCATATATGCAAATTTATTATATAATTAACCAGGCAGAATATTATTTGCTTAAAGGGACACTGAACCCAAAATTTTAAGTAACTTTCCAATTTGCTCCTATTATCAAATTGTCTTCATTCTTTTGGTATCTTTATTTGAAAAGCAAGAATGTAAGTTTAGATGCCGGACCATTTCTGGTGAACAACCTGGGTTTTTCTTGCTAATTGGTGAATAAATTCAACAACCAACAAACAAGTGCTGCCCAGCGTACTGAACCAAAAAATTGCTTAGATGTCTTCTTTTTCAAATAAAGATAGCAAGAGAACAAAAAAAAAATGATAATAGGAGTAAATTAGAAAGTTGCTTAAAATTGCATGCTCTATCTGAAAAAAGAAAGAAAAAATGTGGGTTCAGTGTCCCTTTAACACTGAAGCAGATAGCTGTGAGCTTTTAAGCTACTTACATTTAATTCTGGTATCCTTGAAAACTGATATCTAGTTAAAGTCCCTTAAATGTATTAGCTTTAGCATTTTCATTAGTTTGGGAGCAGTACTGCAGAAATCCACCTTAAGTGAACAAAAGGCAGCTAGGCTGTATGATGCAGGGAGGGGTTAGCAGCGGAGTACTCCTGCAGGAGACACAGGGATACAGGATTTACTGGGGATACGGGATGTGATACACCGGTCCTGAAGGTGGGAGGTGTGAAAGGGGTGAGTGGGGGCAAAGGAGGAGTGTATTAAGTAAAGGAGAAGTGTTGGAGAGGATGGCTGGACAACTGCTACCACAAAAGCAGCTTCTGTTTGTCCAGTAACTGCTGGATCCCAGCTAGGACCATGAGGACCTCAGAAAGACACACAACAGGAGCAGCTGTTACCAACCCACCGCCACTCTGAGGACTACAGCTAAAATGGCCATGGCCGGAGGTCGAAGGGGACTGGTTGCTCCACAAAATACATTTTTGGAGAATATTGTCCGGAGATCTAATGGTAAGGACTTGGAATGCCATTTATTACACTTCTTTAACCTCTGCCCAGGACAGAGCTAACATGCCTGGAGGAATTATATGATGCAGGTGACTTAGCTGGTCGTCAAATGACTGGGATGTTCAGCCTAATTAATTTGCAGTACACTACCATCGTGGGATTGTATTTATTTTTGCTTTTGTAATATAATCAAAATAAATTCTGCATATTAAATGACCCAAAAGTGATTCAATGAGAAAAGCTAAGTGTGGGAAACCAAAATAAGGTAATAAAGCAGTAAAGACAACATTTAATGATTTTATTTGTTGTAGTATTTCCCTATCACTGTACAACTGATAGAATTGTGTGAGGTTTGTAGCATGATGTGTGAGGGATGCGCTACAGTAGAGAAGACACTTGGTACTTGCAACATCAGCTATTATTTCTTGGTTCATAGTCTGTTTAGTGATTGTGGGGATCCCCTACTTTAGTCATACTCCTGTAGACTTGCTTGATATTTATCTACCCAGGATGATTAAGTCATTTTTAAGTCAAATGAAGAGCTGCAGTGCTGTCATGGTTTGTGAGGGTGCTGTCCACAGTCGTGGTTCTGAAATAAGTTTACGCGTAATGGGGTTTTTTTTTACAGCTATTGCTCAAGAAAGACACTGTGCAATTTGCATTGTGAGGGTAAATCTCACATCGAGAGTACTGTTCCCCTGACTCATCATAAAAGTCCTCTAAAGCTGAGTTCTTTATATCGAGTAAGGTCAAAGGGGGAATGAATGACTCAGGGCTGTCTATGTGGTACCAGTACTGCACTCCTTTTATTGCATCTCGCGTTCTAATATATGTACCTACTTACCGAAGTCATAATCCTCTAATAGTTCTATTTTTTATACTTATTAATTTCTTTTAAAGTTTTTTTTTATGAAAATATTCACATTTCTAAAGATTTATCTTTCATATGGGTTCATAAGTTACTGTACAAATCAAAACTGAGTTGATTTTATATGATCATATATAGTACTTACATATCACATATTTTTTTTCTAAGTTGGTTCTATTACTAACAAGCTTACATATTGCTTATAATAGTGACACATATACATCAATTTGATATAATTTCTTCTTCCAGTTTCAAGCTATTGGTGCTTCTAGATTGGTATTTAAGATTTAGCTACAATGGATGTCTATATATAGCTTAACTATTATAATGATAATATATCTCTTCAAATTAAGACACCAAATTAATTCAGTCGAGAGATATATGATCTAAAATAATTACAACACTTTTTATTAACAATTGATTTCTGAGTTTAGCCATTTTTGTAGAACAAGCTGGGATATATATATATATATATATATATATATATATATATATATATATAAAAACACATATGTCTATCTATCTATCTATCTATCTATCTATCTATCTATCTATCTATCTATCTATATATATACTGTATATATATATATATATATGTGTGTGTATTTGATTATATAGCTAAGCTATTTTGAGAGCATATAAAACTTTTCTAATGATAAATTAAAATAATAGAACAAAATCACGTCCTAAATGTACATACAATAATATTTAGACATTTTCTTTTAATAATCTCAATGTGAATTTGACTATTTGATTATACAGATATATTGGTGGTCAGCTGGTTGGCCTTGCTTTCTGATAAAATAGAAAATAAAATCCTTGGTGCTTTATATATAACTGTAACATAGAAATCCCCCTGCTTGGTAATTCGTCTCTGTTTCACAATGGAGACTTGAAAATGGAAATGATTTTATACAATTTAGGAACACATGATTGGAAACCCATTTTGTGCCTTCTGGGTCATTAACTGATTAAAGTACTCACACTACAAGTTTCCATTGTAACACAATAAATGCAAAGTTATTTATAATCCACAGCATCATCACTATCCTCAATTGATGGGCAAAGAAAAAAATATTTAGCTAGAAATATATTTTATGCATTTGCAGTGATTTTTTATTTTTTTAAAGAAGAAGCGGACTGGATGCCTAATGTTGGGCAATATAGATCACTAAAGAAACAAATAAACTTATGTTGTGTAAGTGCAATTAATTAATTAATTAATTAATTAAATAATTGATTAATTCATTAAATAAATTATTAATTAGTTAACTAATCTGTATGATAACAGTATGCTGGTCTTGAATTATTTTCATTTTCTCTTTCCTTTAACCCCTTGGCTACCAGAGATTGATGCAAGTTATTATAATCATATAAGTAATCAGCTGCAGTCCTGTTTAGATTATAAAAGAATAACAAATACATTTATTTTATCTAGAAATTGTTTATTGTGTTTACTGCTGTTCAGTGGCGGTTTTAAACCATAAGATTTGGGGGTTCTAACAAGGAGTGAAGAGTCGTATTGGAGGTTGATCTCATATCTTCTTGCTTTTCTACCTTTATTTTTTACCACCAATAATGAATTAGCACCTCCAGCATTCACTGCTGTTTCTGTTAAGTAGTTTGTTAATCTACTTTACACTTAAAATTCTTTGGGTCTTTCATATCAGCTTCAAATAATATCATAAATGTAAAATATTTATAAATGTTTCTTTAATAAGCCATTTATATATTTCTTGAAGATCTTTATTAAGTCTCTCTCTCTCTGTATTAATTATTTATTTTCTCTTTACAAAATATACTTCCAATATTACACATTTATTCACTATTATATTATTTCAACATGTTAAAATGGAAGTTGTTTATTTCTTATGTTAGCTTATGCAAGGGACATACACATGAACAAACATACACAGTACACACACACACACACACACACACACACACACACACACACACACACACATATATATATATATATATATATATATATATATATATATATATATATATATATATACACCCACACACCTCCTATTTTTTACATGTATGAAAAAGTGTAAACAAAAGCTGCTTAGAGAATTCACAACTGATGCCAGGGTTTTCACAAGCCTAACAGGGGATAGTATGTTTATTCAGCAGGAATATCCTATATATATATATATATATATATATATATATATATATATATATATATATATATATATATATATATATATATATATATAGTATATATCATCTTTATTTGATGGCAAAAATATTACAGTTCCCCTTAGTAAATATGAAAGGAAATAAGAAAGTTAAATTGCTGGTACTTGCTGTTGGTACTTGCTGTTGGTATTAACATCATAGATATTTTAATAAATAGTTGGAAAAGTGTAGTGCTTTTCTGTTTTCACTCTTTGACATTATGCCCATAGCAGCATGACCATATGTCACTAGATGGTGCTAAACTGAAGCAGCAAAGTAACATGAAAGGATATAACTACAAAGATGTGCAGAGAAAGATACTCTATAAAAGATTGAAAAAGAATGATCACAATTGGAAAATAAGGGAGGTATATCAGTGTAAATTAAAACATAACCATAAAAGAATGATTTATTATGGAATTGACAAAGAGCAGGAGAGATGAAAATACAAGAAGGAAGTTTTAGAAGAAGATAAAGAAATCATTAAAGAAACATGACATGGAGAATAAATAAGGGGGGGGGGGTAGAGTGTGGGAGTTAGAGAGGGGAGTGAAAAAAGACTGATAGCTAACTGGGAAGGGATCAATAGACTGGGAGAGACAGAAAGATATAGACAGAGAGATGAGGTAGTGAGAGGGAAAGAGAGAAGACATAATACATAGAGATTGAGAGAGTGAGAGAGACAGACAACAAGATTAGCTAAAGGTCTCTGGGCTTGTGGGATTCTTCTAGACATCTTGTCTGTACTATGAAGCCCCATTCATAATTCTCTAATGGCAGTTTTTACCTTGAGAACCAGGTGTCTCGCAAAAGGGTGTTGTCTTCATTTAAAGGGCCATAACAGTAAAAAAAAAATGACATGCTCTAATTCGTTAGAGAATGTAATATTAAAGGGACAGTTTACTTAAAAAATTTCTCCCCTTTAATTTGTTCCCTATGATCCACTTTACCTGCTGGAGTGTATTAAATTGTTTACAAGTAGCTTCTTTACCCTTATATTGGCATTTGAAATGGTTAATTTAGCATGTGGTATCCCCACCTATTCTGAAAGTTTGTGGCCGCGCGTACCAGCTATAGATAAGCTTTGTAAACACAGCCAGCAGAAGAAATTACACTCCCAGTGTGATAAAGCAGAGATAAGGTAATAAAATGTTGATTTTTCCATTGTTCTCTCAAAGTATTGGTGATTGTTTTAAGGACAGATATAAGATAAAGAAGCAGGTATATGTGCACAATGTGATACAGTAATGAGATCTGATTATACCTACAAGCTCAACCTATTTTATTAGGCTATGGCTTCAAAACACAAAATCAGAGCTTTAATATACAGAAATAAACCTTAAAAAGCTAATTTTCATACATTTTTTACTCTGCAGTTGGTAAAAAAAGCAATTGTAAACACATTAAGGGAAAAACTATTTTACAGTATACTGTCCCTTTAAGACTATTGACCCAGCACTATGGTGGGTTTAACTCCAACAAAGGGGTTAACACAGAGTAGAAGTAATGCACAACAAGAGCCGCAGATGCATACATTAAAATAAGTTCCACAAAAAAATGGAATTTAAAAATCGTAAAATAAATAAATTCATTATTGAAATTATAATATGCAGTAAAAAATTTGCATTGTTTAATTGCATTAGAAATTGCTGTAATTTATCTTCCAATTCTGGTGTATTATCTAAACATTTGACCACTGCAGATCTTGCTGTTTTCTCTTACAAACTAAAAGGTGTCAAGGTTATGTCAAACTATTCAAAAAACTTAGGGCCCTATGATCTAAACTCCTCCAAATCAGACAAGGTTTTTCAAGCCGACCCACGCCAAGGCTGCCCTTAAGAAATTATCTTTAAAAAGGGGAAGTTCCTGCGAGTGTCAAGATGTCTCCTATAGAATGTAATGGAGGTTGCTGGAAAGGGAATATTTGTTGGGTAGAGCGGTTAGTACTGAGTAGGGGGCACACATTAAATATGATTTTTGGTGAACAGTTTTGTTACGATTTTTGATGCACTTTAACAATACATTTTTTTCCTGTGCATTTTGTGCGAATGGTTCCCAATTATTTATTTTGTACGATTTTTAAAATTACGATTTTCATTGTGCACTTTTGTAATAAATGCATCTCCTTCCAATACGAAAATGCATTATACGGCAATTAGCGGGACACACTGTTTTCAGGCTAAAAAGTAGCTTTAGATAATTCCATCAGGGAAATAGAAATACAATTAAGCATTCTTAAAGGACCACAAAATACAACAGAAAAGCATAATCAATAAATGCATAATTAAGAGACAATGCAAAAGCACTTAGTTTGAATTTCAAATTAGTAGTAGATATTTTTTTCTAACAAATGTCAAAGTTAGTTACACTTTCCTTCCTAATGCATCATGGGACTGCCATCAGTCAATCACAAAATGCATATACGTATATCCTGTGAATCTTGCACATGCTCAGTAGGAAATGGTCCCTGAGAAAGTGTGCATATAAAAAGATTGTGCACATTTAGATAATGGAAGTTAAAAATGTGTGCTCTATCTTAATCATGAAAATTTAGTTTTGAATTGACTGTCCTTTTAAATAATCTTTTAGCTCAGAGACATTTAGATTATCTGGCCTTGTATATGTATATGAAGATAGAGGTGCTTGTAAGGTACTATACACTGAAAGCCGAATAATCTGATTTGTACCTGATGCCGTATTTAATTCTTAAAGTTCACCCTGCTAACTTCACTCTCCCCAACTAAGGGCTGGATTACACAAAGTTGATTTAACTGAATTAGCTACTGGAAAAATAGTATCTTTTTTGTTTTTTTAAGTAGCAAGTCAAGTTCAACGTACATATTACACAACACTTGTAGGTAAAATCCCTTGCCCTCGCTATGTCCGGGTGGTCACAGGTAGAGACCGCTTGCTACATAATTCATAGCTGTAGAGATTTGTAGTTTCAATGAGACGCATATTTGGATTACGTAACATAGCAACATTTTACCAGTGGCCACAAGTCAATTTTCGCACCACTTTTACTATCTGAGTGGAGCAGCTACAGGACCAAAGTAGCAGATTTTCCCTTCCCTTTTTTGTAAGTTACAAGAAATAATGTATTAATATTTATATAAAAAAGAACATTCACAGTAGCAGTATGATCTTATTATATAAATAAATAAAATGTTCCTAATTTCAAAAATTTTAAAATAATTAACAAATTATTTATGCACATATCACACAAATTTATATATAAAAAAAACAATAAGTATATGTTAACAATGTTCTCGTATTACTATTAACTCCATTAACTGTATTAAATTAAATTGGGTTTTGATAATATTTAATGGTTTCTTGACACACACACACATATATATATATATATATATATATATATATATATATATATATATATATATATATATATTTAAGGAAATATTAATAAAGGTAGGTTATAGTGTTTATTTTAAAAAAATGCAATTTTTTATAGTTTACCAACACAAACATTCTACTAGTTTGAATTCATAAGTTTGGAATCCACCCATAGCAAGAAGAAATGTAGCAACACCTAAATGTGAGATTTGTAGCAAGTGTCACATGGTATGATATGTTAGCTACAATGAATCAAAAGTATATTAATATAGAAAGAGGGAGCGCCAGCTATAGGCTAAAGTATCAGAATAACAGAATAATATTAAAATATTAAAATACATTTATTATATTCACATAAACTAGGATACCCTATGTACATATAAAAATTTGATTGAAAACAATTAAAAAAATTAGTTAAATTAGTTAAATTAGTTAAAAACAATAGAGTAAGTGCCCCTCAGGAGAGTGGGGAATAACAAAACACATAAACACAAAAACATGTGTATTAAAAGTCCGAAATGATATAAAAAGTCTTAATAAGTGATGATATCCTTAACAAATGTCCTGTGTAGCAGATCCGGTGCCCTTGTGAATCCAATTAATCCTCTGTGTATGATGGGGTATCCAAGAAATCAAAAATCAAAATTCTCTACAAGGCTTCTCTACAAGAGCTCTTGCTATCTCGTTCTTGCTACTCGTTCTTCTCTACAAGGCTTCTCTACAAGAGCTCTTTTTACCTCGTTCTTGCTACTCGTTCCTCTCTACAAGGCTTCTCTACAAGAGCTCTTGCTACCTCGTTCTTGCTACTATTTGTAGCAAGTGAATTATGAAAGCACATGATTTGCTTCTTGTACCTAGTGCTGGAACAAAGCTCTCCCTACAGGTAGCTAATGTTGTAATCCAGCCCTTAATCTCCCTGTCTAGCGAGCTCCATTTTTTTATATGGGAGACATGTCACAACTTGCTGCGACAGCCCACTTTTTTTTTTTTTAAAAGAATTCCATGAGAGCAGCCCCTGTAAGTATTGGTGAGGTTTCTCAATTCTGATCTGGTCAAGTTTTAATCATCAGGCCCTAAGAGGGATGAGAGGGGAAGAGAGAGAGAGTAAAAATTGAGAATATAGAAAGAGACAGACACGGTGAGAAAGCATGTTATTAGCCAAATGAGTATAATTCAATTTTGTTAAGAATATTTTGCTTTTATAAGCAAATAAGTCATTAAAATAAAACAAGACCCAGTGGTGCATGCATGTCACATTTAATAGCTATAATCCAGCATCACTTACATTTAGCCTCTAGGGAAAACATTTTTATAAACTGAGCATCCAAAATCTGAGTCCAAGAATAGCTTAAATGAGATTGTCTAATTTTATTTGGACACTTCTTTACACTGTGTTCTTTTCCTTCTATAAGCTATAGAATAAATTAAAGCTATAACTAAAAAGATTAACATAAAACCACTGACAAAGTGATTCCACAATTAGACAAGAATTTTAATGGAATTTTCTAGTACAGTGATTCTCAGTAATTGTGTTAACACACCCTAGAGTATCACTATCCTGAGCTGGGGGTGTCATACTGAATTAAGACAGAGACTGAAAAAAAATCTCAATACTCATGGTAGTGTTTTTTTTTCAGCATTAACTAGTGACAAATATTGTGCAATATTTGTTATACATACTGCTCAGTTCACAGTATTTTCACTTTTTTATGATTCAGTTATATTATAATAGGGCAGATTATAAAAGTAATTGGGGTTGTGGCATAAATTTTACAAAAATAGCAGAACTCTGGAGTGTAGACTATGGCATCTTGTTGATACTGATACCTGTTATTATTTGTCTTTAATTATTATCTTAGTGCCTCTTTTCATCTCTGTTTGCTCTACATAGAGAACGAGATGTGGCATTATGGCTTTATCTTGCAAATGCAAGAGCAGTTGGCACTTGAGATATAGATTTTTGACTAACTGTCCCTTTATGCAAGATTTCAGTAATCTCTTGGTTGAGCAGAATTTAGTAAAATTTCCCTTTTGATAATAGAATGCCTTGTACTGAGTAAGAAAGAGATGTTTGTGTGCTTATATATAGGAAGATGAAAGAGAGACCTGCTTGCTATGAATTGCATAGAGAGGTTGCTGAAGTCTGACAGCAGCAAAGGATTGTAGTTTATCAGACAATTATGTTAATTTAAAAATCACTGAACAGATTTTAAGTGTTATATGAAGGACATATCAAATTTACTTAGAAGCATTTATGTGTTGCATAAATGCCTCTTTTAAAACTCACCACTGTGTTTACACACAAGCACTAGCACTTGGACATGTGCAAGAGATGAATGTGCATGCATACAACTTTCCTCTGTATAGGTAGACAGTTAAGTGTACAATACAAATTGTCTCTGAAATGGTGCTAACTTTTTAAAGAAGTATTTTTTGCAAAACACTTTTGTAATTTAATTTAAAATGCACTATGATGTGTATAAAACTTAAGCATTATGCTCCTTTTGTAATCATTTAACCCTGTGATGGCCAGAAAGGGCTGAAAGACACTTCTGTATAATGTTGCATACCTGTCCGGCAGCACTGGGGCTATATTTAAAGGGACACTCAAGTTATAATTAAACTTTCATGATTCAGAAAGAGCACACCATTTTAAGAATTTTTAAAATTTACTTCCATTATCAAATTTTACACAATCTATTTGCAATTTATTTGCAAATTTTTGAGGCTCCTACTGAGCATGTGTACAATCTCACAGGGTATACGTTTACTAGCCTGTAGTTGGTTGAAGTCTGTCACATGGAATAGGAGGCTGGAAAATGGGAGAAAAAATAAATTTGGCAGAAAAAAAAATCTACTGTTTTTGTGAAATTCAGAGTAAGTGTTATTGCATCGTCTTTTTATTATGCATGTGATGTGAAATCTGTGTTCTAAGCAGTACAAAGGGATGACTGCATGTGATGTAAAATCTGGTAAAAGGGAATATTAGAATAATAATATTGAAAGCAACAATCTCTGCTCAGACACTTTATACAAATCCATAATTGTAATAAAAGTTATTTTATTAATTGGACTGTGATTGATCAAGTTGAGACAACTTATAGAAAGGGACAAAGTGAGAACGTTGTTTAAAGGGACAGTGTACTGTACATTTTTAACATTGTTAATTTCTTCCCAATTATCCATTTAACTTGCTGAAGTGTAATAGACTGTTTATAAATAACTTATTTGCCTTTATTTTAGTATTTGAAATAGCTGTTGTTGTCTGTGGTATCCCTATATATACTAAACATTTCAATACTTAAAGGGACATTATACACTCATTTTTTCTTTGCATAGATGTTTTGTAGATGATCTATTTATATAGCCCATAAAGTTTTTTGGTTTTTTTAAATGTATAGTTTTGCTTATTTTTAAATAACATTGCTCTGATTTTCAGACTCCTTTCCAAGCCCCTAAGTTTTTTGTGAATACCGTCAGCTACCTTCTCCAGCTTGCTCCTGTTTGTGTAAAGGGTCTTTTCATATGCAAAAGAAGGGGGAGGGGGATAGTGTCTTATTTACCACTTGCAGTGGGCTTTCCAGCTTCCTTTTCAACAGAGCTAAACTGACAGCTTCTAAGAAAGTTTTTAAACAGTTTTATATTGGATTTTTATATCAATATCTGTGCATCTTATTCTTTATAGTAGTGTATTTTACATGTGAACATAGCCAGCAGGAGAAAGTACACTCCCAGTGGGCAGTAGGGGAGATTAGCAATGAAATGTTAATTTTTTATTAGTTCCGATGCTCAAAAATTCACCGGCATGGAGGGAAATAAAAACAATCTTAGGGATTGTCTTTAGATCTTATATTGTAACGTAGGAGTCTGTCATTAACAAACAGAACCCTGTATTATAAGATGAACATCTCTCAAAGTAAAACTTGAGTTTTTAAAATTCTTTGAGAGACCTCGGTAGTAACAAGAGTTCTTAGATGATCTCATCTGAGCAGAGATCTTTAGATCATTGGGCCCTAAGTATTGGGCTTTGGTATACAGATAGGGGTTGTGGCGCCCCCCCCCCAAAAAAAATACAGCTATTTAATATACAAAAATAAACCTAAACAATATTTTTTTAGGCATTTTAAACTTTTCATCAAGTATAACAAATAATTGGAAACACAGTAAGGTGTCCCTAAGGAGTTAATTCAGAGTTTGACCTAATCAATTTTTACCAAAATAACTGATATGTTATCATTTGTAAAGATATCAGAATATTGAGATTATTATTAATATACAGTGAAGAATATATACTTAGTTAATGATTTGTTTATGTTTTCCACTGGGACATCATCCCATTAAAAGCCAGATTATAGGTGGTGCGTTTACAGTTATGTGCAACCAAAAAGGGGTTTATCGTGGCTGTTTGCACGCATCTGGTGTAGCACTCGTATTACAAGTTAAAAGTAATCGCGATCGCTTGATTGCAATTGAAGTTAACGCATGTCAGGATAGCCCATACATATATGTATGTATGTTTATATTTGTGTACATATAGATTTATGTATGTATATGTATAAATATTTATTTACAGACATATAAACACATAAATACATATGTACACATATATAGTAGTGCATTCAAGCCTTTTGCAGTTAAAGGGACAGTTTACTCAAAAATGTCTCCCCTTTAATTTTTTCCCAATGATCCACTTTACCTGCTGGAGTGTATACAATTGTTTACAAGTATTTCCATTACCCTGGCATTTGATTTAGCCTGTGGTTTTCCCACCTATCCTGAAAGTTTTTGGCCTTAAAGGGACAGTTTGCTCAAAAATGTTCTCCCCTTTAATTTGTTCCCAATGATCCACTTTACCTGCTGAAGTGTATTCAATTGTTTACAAGTAGCTCCTTTACCCTTATATAGACATTTGAAATAGTTGATTTAGCCTGTGGTATCCCCACCTATTCTGAAAGTTTGTGGATGCAGGTCCAAGCTATAGATACGCTTTGAAAACACAGCCAGCAGAAGAAATTACACTCCCAGTGGGATATAGCAAAGATAAGGTAATAAAATGTTGTTTTTTCCATTGTTCTCTCCAAGTACTTGTGATTGTTTTATGGACAGATAAAGAAACATGTATATTTGCACAATGTGATACAGTAATGAGATCTGATTTACCTACAAGCTCAACCCATTTTAATAGATTGTGGCTTCAAAACACAAAATCAGAGCTTTAATATACACAAATAAACCTTAAAAAGCTAATTTTCATACTTTTTTACTCTGCAGTTGGTAAAAAAAGCAATTGTAAACACATTAAGGGAAAAACTATTTTACAGTATACTGGCCCTTTAAGGCAAAGCTGTGTAAACACAGCCAGCAGAAGGAATTACACTCCCAGTGGGGTTTAGAAGAGATAAGGTAATACAATGTTAATTTTCCAAGTATTGGTGATTGGTTTACGAACAGATATAAGATAAATAAGTAGGTATATGTATATAATGTGATAAAATAATGAGATCTGATTATACCTACAAGCTCAACCCATTTTATTTGGTTGTGGCTTCAAAACACAAAATCAGCTAATTCATATACACAAATAAAGCTTAAAAAGCAAATCTCATACATTTTATACTCTACAGCTGGTAAAAAAGTAATTGGAAACACATTAAGGGAAAAACAGTTTTATAGTGTTCTGTCCCTTTAAGTAGATGAAAAAATGAAAAAGCATATTTATGCAATATTCATGTTTAAAAAAATGTGTTATATTATGTATTTACTGTAAATACTGGCTACACAATCAGCAAGTGCTACCCAGGGTGCTGAACCAAAGATGGGCCAGCTCCTAAGCTTACATTTCTTCTTTTTCAAATAAAGAAACCAAGAGAATGAAGAAAAATTAATAATATGAGTAAAATAGAAAGTTGCTTAAAATTGCATGCTCTATCTGAATCATGAAAGAACAAAATTGGGTTCAGTGTCCCTTTAAGGCACCTGGGTTATTGTTTTGTTATTATAGAGGGAATACACCAAATGTTGTACGTTCCAGTTATCTTGCTCCCTAAACTAAGTGTTGTGGTTTTATTCACACATTTGTTATTTTATATTCTGAAATTAGAAGTATTGTTTACTTCATTAAGAAACAAGAAACAAAAATATAGGATTTTAATTGCCATTACAGGAAATTAGAATGAACCCAAACTTAATTATCTTTTTTTGTCGCCCTTTCATAGTCCCCAACGGAAAATAGGGCCCTCAATTCCTCCTATACAGTATTTGTTTGATACATTTTGTCTTGCCTCTTAACAGGAATGTCTACACCAGCATTTTAATTGTTTAAAAAGATAATCAATTTATTACCCATTCCCCAGTTTTGCATAACCAACACGGTTATATTTTTTATATTATAAAGATATTTTATACCTCTGTGATTACCTTGTATCTAAGCTTCTACAGACTGCCTCCTTATCTCAGTGCTATTTACAGACTTGGATTTTAGCCAATCATTGCTGACTGATGAACAACTCCACAGTTGTGAGCACAATGTTATCTATATGGCCCACATGAACTAGCGCTGTCTAGCTGTGGAAGAATGCACTGAGATAAGAGGCGGCCTTCAAGGACTTAGCAATTAGCATTTGAGCCCGAACTATGTTTAGCTTTCAACAAAGAATACCAAGTTTGATGATAAAAGTAAATTGGAAAGTTGTTTAAAATTGCACGCCCTATCTGACTCATGAATTTTGACTAGACTGTCCCTTTAAAAATATTATTTCATCGTTGTATTTTTATCTTTTGTACCCATGGACAGCGCTGCAGAATTTGTTGGTGCTTTATAAATAAAGTATAATAATAAAAAATAATAATCTATCATCTGTCTTTCAGTCTGTTTATCTATCTGTCTGTCTGTCTATCTATCTATCTATCTATCTATCTATCTATCTATATATCTATTTATCTGTCTATCTATAGGCCCCATTTATTAAACTGTGAATGGAGCTTTGGTGCCATGTTTCTCATTCTAAGCCTCTCTGCTACCTAAAGTGTGGTGGAGTTAAATCATCCCGAACAGGGGGCGTCATTGCACAAACATCTGCTTGTTCTATGTTAAATGTACACAGCTTATGCCTGGTGCAAAGACAGATGGACAGGTATCTATTATCTATCTGTCTGTTTATATATCTATCATCTATCTATTCTATAACCATAAGACTTTAAAGGGAGACTGTTTTTCCCTTAATGTGTTTCCAAAGTTGGGTATTGTACCAGTTGCAGATTAAGAAATATATGTTTAATTTCTCCTTTAGGTTTATTTTGTATATAAAATAGTTGTTTTTTCTCATTTAAATCACAACCCATTTTGATGGGCTTAGTTTGATAGAAGAGCAGACCTCCATATCTCGTCTTTCTTTTTAAACAGAGAAGCCTCTTTATCTTATTTCTGTAAACATACAACCTAATACTTAAAGTGAAGGTCAATTTTGATTAATTAGTTTGTCTTGTTTTTAATAATCCTATTAAAAACAAGGGCACTTTAATTAATCAAAATTGACATTTCACTTGTTTTCTTCAAAAACGTGCCTTTTAATCCTGGCAGCCGCTCCAGCACTTCCTCCGCCCGTCGCAAGCCGTCTTCGCGGGTCCAAAATGACGAATCCGGCTTCCTCCAATCACAGCATTGCATCAGGACATGATTCCCCGGGTGGGGGGGGGGAGCCGTGATTGGAGGAAGCCGGATTCGTCATTTCTGACGTCTGCAGAGGCTTCTGCAGGCTGTGGGAATTGCTGAAGCGGCTGCCAGGATTAAAAGATACGTTTTTGTAGAAAAAATAAGTGAAATGTCAATTTTGATGAATTAAAGTGCCCTTGTTTTTAATAGGATTATTAAAAATCGGGCACTAATTCATCAAAATTGACCTTCACTTTAAAGAGAGCACTTGCAAATGTCCATTTTAGCACCTATCCCCCTAGTAAGTGGATGATTACAGCTGCTGATTAGTTATAACAAAGACTACAAATGTGGAGATCACATTCTCTTTAACAATTTCATTACTGAATAATCTCTAAAAATGCTCACAATTTTATAAAAAGCAAAATAATTTTATGTTAATATAGATTTTTTTTTCTGACAAATTTTAAAGTTTTGTTTGTTTCCACTCTCCCTGTACCATGTGACAGCCATCAGCCAATCACAAATGCATATACATATACTCTGTGAATTCTTGCACATGCTCAGTAGGAGCTGGTGACTCAAAAAGTATAAATATAAAAAACTGTGCACATTTTGTTAATGGACGTCAATTGGAAAGTTGTTTAAAATTTGCTGCTCTATCTGAATCATGAAAGTTTAATTTTGACTTGAGTGTCCCTTTAAATGAAACAACCATAAGCAATTGCTCCCATGTTCAGAATTTAAAAACCAAAGCTATTTTCTATATTAACCTGGCACTTTCACATATATGAAGATGTAAGGGTCTAATGTTGCTGTAATTTGGGTTTTTGGAAGATTTGGAATGTAGTTTTTTTATTTTTTTATTTTGTTCTTTTTAAATAACAGAAAGTGCCATAGAATAGAAACTAAAGCTTATTAATTATTATTATTATTATTATTATTATTATTACTATTATTATTATTATTATTATTATGCATGACTTTCTGTTATTTTTATTTTTTGTTTCAATATAGAGACAACATTAGTATTAACATGAAACTATGGCAGCACATATTTAAACAAACCAATACAAAAGGTGTTGAGGGACCTGCCTGGAGCAACAATCAATAATATGCAGTGCTTTGTATATGGAGATCATGTTTAAAAAGGTTGTGAATTCACAGATTAGATATGGAAACTGCAACAAAAGGTGAGCAAAGTAGATATGAAAAGGCAGAGATTAGTCACAGTAACATCTGTCAACTGCAGTTTACATATAGGGACAAGGAGTAAGAATGAAAGGAAAGGGATCATAGACTAATACAACTACAGCTTTTCTTATTTCATCTTATTTTATTTCTATTTTGATACTTTGAGAGTTTAAAGAGTGATATGAGTTGCATAATGATCTGGTTTATGTGAGAATTTAGAATTTGGGAAGGTCTTAGAAACCATTAGACAGAAGCGTGTGGGAAGAATATGTGTTACATTTTAATATAATCTTGCAATTACATGAGATAAAAAAGTGACATTAGACTGGGATATGGCTGTATGATGGCATCTAATGGGTTGGTGCTGGGTTATATTTCTTCACCTCAAGGTTTTACTGTGACCTTGTATAATGCTGGGATCTTTCATGGTTTCTATTGCAGATTTGTGCAGAGGCTGTAGAGTGAGAAGGAGCTTGCAAGGCTCTGTTGTACTTGTCTGCAGAGGCTACAGAGAGAATAAAGCTTGCACAGTTATGTTGTATTTGTCTGCAGTGGCTGTAGAGTGAGAAGACGCTTACAAGTTTCTATTCTGTTTGTCTGCTGAGGTTGTTCAGTGAGCAAAAAGCTTGCAAGGCTCTGTTGTATTTGTCTGCAGAGGCTGTAGAGTGAGCATAAAGCTTGCTAGGTTCTGTTGTATTTGTCTGCAGAGGCTGTAGAGTGAGCAAAAAGCTTGCTAGGTTCTGTTGTATTTATCTGCATAGGCTGTAGACTGAGCAAAAAGCTTGCAAGGTTCTGTTGTATTTGTCTGCAGAGGTTAAAATTGTACGTTTCCCTGTTTGGGTTGTGGTCAGTGTAGCAATGTCATCAAAGGTGATAGCATTTCTCATCCATATACTGGTGAAAATTTTTTGATTAAAGGATACTATACATGCAATTCTACACATGTAGTGTATGCGTTAAAGTGCCCATGTGGGCTACCATATGTAGGCGAGACAACCCAAAAGGTCAGAGAACACATATGTCAACATAAATCCACAATTAGAAATGAGAAAACAGCTAACTTCCCTGTGCCAGCACATTTTATAGAATAAGGCCACCAAATTAACCAACTTAGATACATGGTCATAGACCAAGCCCCCAGACGTACTAGAGGGGGAGATAGGGCCAAAGATTTACTATATAGAGAAGCAAGATGGATTTGGAAATTAGACACTATGCACCCCAAAGGGGCTCAATAGGGAATTTTACCTGCTTCCTTTTATTTGATGTGTATCTTGGTTAGGTTTATTTATCTAATTTGATGTGCCCAATAAGTATAAAATTAACAATACATGCCATACATTTTATTGTGTAGTAAAGTTAGCAATTTGTTGCACTTGTTTTTAATCTGGTGAACATTTCACATTAGGAGTGTAGGGGTTAATAATGAGTGATGATGTGCATGAGAGGTCATGTGTGATCTCATTTCCTACATGACCCCTCCCCATTATTCTGTGATTGGTCACCTGTACCTATAATAGCTTGACATGTTCACTTGTTTGTTAGCTTGATAAAGGGGCAGGAGACCCAAAACGTTGCTCAATAAAGGCGCTGTTGCCTCATATTGTGTGCCACTTGTGTGTTCTCTCTTGCAAGCTTTTAGCCAAATTAACAATATATACCATACATTTTATTGTGTAGTAAATTAACAATATATGCCGTACATTTTATTGTGAAGTAGAGTTAGCAATTTGCTGCACTTGTTTTTAATCTGGTGAACATTTCACATTAGGAGTATAGGGGTTAATAATGAGTGATGATGTGTATAAGGTCATGTGTGATCTCATTTCCTGCTTGACCCCTCCCCATTATTCTGTGATTGGTCACCTGTACCTATAATAGCTTGACATGTTCACTTGTTTGTTTGCTTGATAAAGGGACAGGAGCCCCGAAACGTTGCTCAATAAAGGCACTGTTGCCTCATTTTGTGTGCCACATGTGTGTTCTATTTTGCTGTACTAACTAGGGCCTTGGAAAGGGAGGCCCTCCAGGTGTGCACTTGTATTTACCTGATATTGGTTAAAAGGGACATTTTCCTAAGGTGTGTGCTGGTCCTGATACTTTCCTAAAAGCTTGCAAGGTTCTGTTCTATTCATCTGCAGAGGCTGTAGACTGAGCATAGAGCTTGCAAGGTTCTGTTGTATTTGTCTGCAGAGACTGTAGAGTGAGCATAAAGCTTGCAAGATTCTGTTATATTTTTCTGCAGAGGCTGTAGAGTGAGCAAAAAGCTAGCAAGGTTCTGTTGTATTTGTCTGCAGAGGCTGTAGAGTGAGCATAAAGCTTGCAAGGTTCTGTTGTATTTTTCTGCACAGGCTGTAGAGTGAGCATAAAGCTTTCAATGTTTATTTTGTATATGTTTGCAGAGGCTGTAAATTGAGCAAAACGCTTGCAAGGTTCTGTTGTATTTGTCTGCAGAGGCTGTAGAGTGAGCAAAAAGATTGCAAGGTTCTGCTGTATTTGTCTGCAGAGGCTGTAGACTGAGCATAAAGCTTGCAAGGTTCTGTTGTATTTGTCTGCAGAGGCTGTAGACTGAGCATAAAGCTTGCAAGGTTCTGTTGTATTTGTCTGCAGAGGCTGTAGACTGAGCATAAAGCTTGCAAGGTTCTGTTGTATTTGTCTGCAGAGGCTGTAGACTGAGCATAAAGCTTGCAAGGTTCTGTTGTATTTGTCTGCAGAGGCTGTAGACTGAGCATAAAGCTTGCAAGGTTCTGTTGTATTTGTCTGCAGAGGCTGTTGAATGAGCAAAAAGCTTGCAAGGTTCTGTTGTATTTGTCTGCAGGGGCTATAGAGTGAGCAAAAAGCTTGCAAGGTTCTGTTGTATTTGTCTGCAGAGGCTTTTGAATGAGCAAAAAGCTTGCAAGGTTCTGTTGTATTTCTCTGCAGAGGCTGTAGAGTGAGCAAAAAGATTGCAAGGTTATGTTGTATTTCTCTGCAGAGGCTGTAGACTGAGCACAAAGCTTGCAAGGTTCTGTTGTATTTGTCTGTGGGGACGGTTGAGTGAGACTAAAGATTGCAGGGTTCTGTTGTATTTGTCTGCAGAGGCTGTTGAATGAGCAAAATGCTTGCAAGGTTCTGTTTTCTGCAGAGGCTGTTGAATGAGCAAAAAGCTTGCAAGGTTCTGTTGTATTTGTCTGCAGGGGCTATAGAGTGAGCAAAAAGCTTGCAAGGTTCTGTTGTATTTGTCTGCAGAGGCTGTAGAGTGAGCAAAAAGCTTGCAAGGTTCTGTTGTATTTGTCTGCAGAGGCTTTTGAATGAGCAAAAAGCTTGCAAGGTTCTGTTGTATTTCTCTGCAGAGGCTGTAGAGTGAGCAAAAAGATTGCAAGGTTCTGTTGTATTTATCTGCAGAGGCTGCAGACTGAGCACAAAGCTTGCAAGGTTCTGTTGTATTTGTCTGTGGGGACGGTTGAGTGAGACTAAAGATTGCAGGGTTCTGTTGTATTTGTCTGCAGAGGCTGTTGAATGAGCATAAAGCTTGCAAGGTTCTGTAGTATTTGTCTGCAGTGCAGAGGCTGTTGACTGAGCATAAAGCTTGCAAGGTTCTGTTTTCTGCAGAGGCTGTTGAATGAGCAAAATGCTTGCAAGGTTCTGTTGTATTTGTCTGCCGAGACGGTTGAGTGAGAATAAAGCTTGCAGGGTTCTATTGTATTTGTCTGCAGAGGCTGTAGAGTGAGCAAAAAGCTTGCAAGGTTCTGTTGTATTTGTCTGCAGAGGCTGTAGACTGAGCATAAAGCTTGCAATGTTCTATTGTATTTGTCTGCAGAGGCTGTAGAGTGAGCAAAAAGCTTGCAAGGTTCTGTTGTATTTGTCTGCAGAGGCTGTAGACTGAGCATAAAGCTTGCAATGTTCTATTGTATTTGTCTGCAGAGGCTGTAGAGTGAGCAAAAAGCTTGCAAGGTTCTGTTGTATTTGTCTGCAGAGGCTGTAGACTGAGCATAAAGCTTGCAAGGTTCTGCTATATTTGTCTGCAGAGGCTGTAGACTGAGCAAAAAGCTTGCAAGGCTCTGTTGTATTTGTCTGCAGAGGCTGTTGAATGAGCATAAAGCTTGCAAGGTTCTGTTGTATTTGTCTGCAGAGGCTGTTGAATGAGCAAAAAGCTTGCAAGGTTCTGTTGTATTTGTCTGCAGAGGCTGTAGACTGAGCATAAAGCTTGCAAGGTTCTGTTGTATTTGTCTGCAGAGGCTGTTGAATGAGCAAAAAGCTTGCAAGGTTCTGTTGTATTTGTCTGCAGAGGCTGTTGAATGAGCAAAAAGCTTGCAAGGTTCTGTTGTATTTGTCTGCAGAGGCTGTTGAATGAGCAAAAAGCTTGCAAGGTTCTGTTGTATATGTCTGGAGAAGCCATAAACTGAGCAAGAAGCTTGCAAGTTTCTTTCTATATGATGTTTGCAAAAGCTAACAAGTGAGCAAAATGCTTACTATAATGTTCTGCAGTGGGTACCTGCAAATGCTGCAGATTAGGGTGTTACAGGGGCCATAGAGCGACCAGGGAGGCTTATAAAGTTCTCTTTTTGGTGTCTGAAAAGGCTGTAGAATGAACAGGAAGGTTCTGATGTAGATCTCTGCAATGGCCATAGTGTGGGTGAGCAAGATGCTATCAAGATTGCCTGTAGGCTTCTGTAGAGCTCATAGAGCGAGCATGAAGCTTATACACTTCTGCTGTGTGTGTCTGCAGAGCCTGTGCAGTGAACGGTAAACTTACAAGATATTGTACATTTCTGCAGACAATGTAGAGTAAACTAAGCAATATGCTTGACTCTGGTATTGTGACTGTAATTAACACTAATTAAAACAGGCAGCTATCTTTGGGTAGTCCACATAAACATCATAAAAAACTCAAATGTATACAGTTGCTTTAACTCCTTTACTAGGGAATATACTGCTACTACTGTCACTTTTTGTCAGTTCAGCCCTGTATTACACAATATAATTTTAGGGTCTATTTCTGTGGTTTGTGGTGAATTTGTAGCCCCCAAAATGTTAAACCAGTTATTAGACATTTTTGAGATGCCAGCATGTTTATAAATGGACTTGATACACTTTGATATTTTAATGTAAAAAGCTTTATTTATATACTTTTTTAATTTATTTTGCCCCCTTTCCCTGCAAAACAATTCAAGGTTTACTAACAAAGTAACAATACTTGTCTTTTTCTGTAACAACCGAGAATTGGCTTCTACAATTAAATGGATGGAGAGTTTGGCCATTGAAAAAAACAATTGCAGCAAACAATGTGTCAATCTATTTGAAAAGCTTTCCCACCCGGCACATATGCTAATTTATTGCAACACTGAACAAAAGTCTTGTAATTACATTAATAGGCTGGAAGTATGAGATGCAAGAGATTAGTTGTGCAAACACTCTTACATGAAATGGATAGATTACTAGTACTGTTGTAGAAACTCAGCGATCCTTGCTTGTTAATAAAAGCTTGCTTGAACCTGGACATAAGAATGACAATACAGGGGATTTAACAACATATGTTGTCCTACATTAATAGATTAGTAATCAGTTAGTGTGGCTGCATTTATAAAATAGTTTTAACCCCTTAAGGACCAACGACGGAATTATTCCGTCATGAAACAATTGAGCAAACTGAAGCTGTGTCCTTAGGGACATTCCAGTCAAAATATAAATGCACATAGATTTATTGCATCTTTGAATAGAAACATATCTGCAATATACATGTATTGGCAAAAATGCCTCTATTAAGAGTTATCACTGTTTTAGTGTTAACATTTTTCTCTGCATGTGCATGTGAAGCATAGCTAGATATTTTCACTGCACCCACATTTTAAATAATGCTGCTGCTCAGATCATCAGTGGGGTTTGTATCATGTCAGCAATTAACAAATTGAGTCATCACCAGATGGTACAAGCACCTTTGGCTCTCCGAATAAGTGTTGTGTTTAAAATGCTGGTGCACAATGCATACTTAAAGGGACAGTAAACCTCAAAAATAATGTTATATAATTCTGCACATAGTGCAGAATTATATAACATTATATTAGCCAAACTTTGTAAAACCTAATATTCCCTTTTAATTTTTTTAAAAAACGGCTGTTTTACAGACCCGCTCTCTGTGATCTTCTGAGCGGGTCTGTTTGTTTTACACAGCGCATCGGGCCAGCTGTATAGTCACAGTCTGGCCCGACCGCGCCATTATACACAGTGCAGCTCGCTCCTGCTGTCAGACAGAGCAGGAGCGAGCTGCACTGTGTCTAATGGCGCGGTCGGGACGGGCTGTGACTATACGGCTGGCCCGGTGCGCTGTGTAAAACAAACAGACCCGCTCAGAAGATCACAGAGAGCGGGTCTGTAAAACAGCCATTTTTTAAAAAAATTAAAAGGGAATATTAGGTTTTAAAAAGTTTGGCTAATATTTTATTAATATACTATGTGCAGAATTATATAACATTATTTTTAAGGGATACTGACACTTTAAATACACTTTAGAAACAGCTATAGCTTTTATTCGAAGCATTTTTGCTAATGCATGTATATTACAAAATTGCTTCTGTTCAATACCGGTTTGCAATTTTGGCTCGAATATCCCTTTAAGGGGTCAAGACAGAAAACAAATAACATTTACAAATGAGGTAGTTATTCCTAATATATGCACTTATGTAATTTAAAGTAGATATACTATCTGACTAATATCAGTGTACATATAATAAGTGATATAAATATTGTTGCAAATATTACAGAAGGTGTTAATACTTCAAGTGTATTATCTTGAAAACCTTAGTTTCAGCTTAAGAGAGAAGGTAACTTCATCCTTGTGTAATTTTAGCTCCAAGAAGGGGATCAATAGCACATTTATAGGAATGGTGAGGGGAGAGGATCAAAGCTACTTTTTTAGAAAAGACATCTGCATAATCTTCATCGTAGCAAAGGTATTGGAGCAAATATTAAAGTAACACCACAGACGCTAGTGAATAATGAAGTTGAGGAAATACAGGCTTTGGGGCAATGTCCATTAAAATTATTTCACTGTATGACCAAGAAAAGAGTCAGGGATATCTAAGGATGATTGGATAGTAGGGGGAAGAAATTAAATAAAAATGCAGGATTTCACAATGTAAGATGCCAACAACAAGTTTCACAGGAACAATCTCATAGGAGATAATTCCAGAGGCTCGGGGTTGACCACTGATGGTAGTTATTCCTATTTAATTATCTTTCATTTTTAAAACATTAAGCAAACAAAGTCCATAAAGATAGGTTCTGCTCCAGTGTCGACAAAAGCATTAATGTTATCCTCTGAATCATTATAGCAAAGATAGGAAGGTAGGAATATGGAGTAGATATGGAGAGGAGTAACAATGCAAGTGCTTAATAGGGCTCTTCCCATCCCATTTTTTTTTCAGCAAACGCCCCTTTTGGCTGTAATAAAGGCATTATCCCAAGGATTGTCTCCTTATATGTTCTACGTCAGTGAGATTAACTGCTCCTTCTTCCATAGGTTCTTCAGTGGGGTCAGAAGTTGAGGTAGGAGGTAAAAAACTGAGGATAATGAAAGCTTTTAAGGACTGTGAAATATCTTTAAACGTTGCCTCATTCTTTATTCTCTCAGAAAGTCCCTTACAGAAAAGCAGCTTGCAAGGCTCCTTGATTCCTGTAGGTCTCTGAGCCAAGTGTTCTCAAATCCACAACATATTGAGCTACTGATCATTGTCTGAGATTGAGTAAGGAGCCTCGGCTGTGGCTGCTAAAGATAATACAGAGATTATTTATAATGGCTTCAGCATCATAAAGTATATTAGAGTTTTTTTCTAGTAGAGGGGAAACACAATTGAGAGCTCTACCTTTCAGAAGATAAATTAGGTGACCTTGGCTTGATCACTAGCAAACAATTCAGGTCACTGTGGAAACTAAACTGCAGAGGTACCAAATCACAAACCAGAATCAAGTTCAGGGTAGCCAAGGGTCAAAACCTGCAGATGTGTCAAATCACAAACTGGGGTCAGAAAAGGCAAAGGTCAGAAGCTTGGAACACTATAGAACAGACAAATCCGGAATCCAAAGGCAGAGTCAAAAAGAGCAGAATTCAGTAACCAGAAATCATAGAAGAAGCGCACCAAGGATACAAGACAAACAAATTGATGCAAAACCTGGAAAGTAAAAAAAAAAAAAAAAGGATTTCCCAAACTTCCTAGACCCGGCAAGATTGTCACAGGTGAGGTGGTCTTTATGCTGTCCCCCTGTCAACTTCCTCCTTCAGAGCAAATATCATAGTTTCCAGGGACAGCCCCTGTTCCATCCACAACATGGTCCAATTCTTCCCAACTTCATCCACAGTACACCTTTCGCACCTGTCACAGCTCTGCGCACCAAACACTAGTGGGCCACTAAATTCAAATCCCCCTCCCCTTATGTCATGGAGATGCTAGGTGGTCTACTGGTAATATTTTTCGCAACAAATTTAGTAAATACCTAAACGGGTGCCTTACAATTTACTTAAAGGGACTGTAAACATCTTGTTAATAGAAGATCTTTCTGTTGATATAGAAAAACAAATAAGCAAAGTCTAAACATTTATAAAGCAAATAAACATCTTGCTTTTTAATAGCAAAACTCCACCCACCAGTTGCCCGATTTGGTGGAGCCAGTCTGGGCTTCAGTCTGCAGACAATAAGGCTAGCACTGTTCATTATGCTAGTATAAAGTGCATTGTTTTGCAGTTACCTTCTAATTCCAATTAGAGAAATATATGTAGCAGGGTTAGCCTTATGAAGTCAGAAGGCTGTATTGCCTTCTCTGAGAATTAAAAAATAAACAATTTTCAAAGATGGCAATTAAGTTTAAAGGGGGGCAAAATAAATAATGAAAGTATATTGCAAAGTTGTTTTACTACACCTAACTAAACATTTTATATACAAATCTCAAGGTGTTTACTGCCCCTTTAAGACCATAGGGAAACTGATATACTAGTCTGTGGATCACCTGGGGTTGTAGCTGCTCTGTATGTGTAAACACCTCATTTTTATTCATTGTCATTTTAGGGGGGTTTTTTTAAGTGTAAAAACCTGAGTTTGTTAAAAGGACATGAAACCCATTTTTTTCCCCACAATATTAGAGAGAGCATGTAGTTTTAAATGACTTTCCAATTTACTACTAGTATCTAATTTGTTTCATTTTCTTAGTATCCTTTGTTGAAAAGCATACCTGGGTAGGCTGCTGATTGGTGACTGCACTTAGATGCCTCATGTTATTGGCTCACCCATGTACATTGCTGTTTCTTCTGCAAAGGATAGCAAGTGAATAAAGCAAATTAGATAATAGAAGTAAATTGTAATGTTGCTTAAAATTGTATATATACTACTCTATATGAATCATGAAAGGAAAATTTTTGGTTTCACGCCCCTTAAAAGTAAATAATCATTTGTGAGCACTCACATTCCCTTAAAGGGACACATGATGTTTTTTTTTTGTTTGTTTTTTAAATTAATGTGACTTCCCAGTTTATGTCAACAATAAAGCACTGCATTTGTAAAATATCTATAGATAAAATGAATCTTTACAAATTTAAAAAATTAGTTTTACCATCTATGGATTTATCAAAATGTTTCTCTATTTGGCAATCAGTGAGAGATATAATGAGCTCCAGCACAGATCAAACAATCACTGTGTAGAATGTTGTAGGGTCAGGGTTCTGAATGCTGCAGGATGCATTCTAGCCTCTCTGGAACCAGCGGAAACCACACAATTTTACAAGACAAATGACCCAAGAATATGGCCAAATAAATAATAAATGTACAAAGTTCTTTTTTTTTCACAAGTAATGAAAATGTTATGGGTTTAATTAGATGATATTAATGTCACTTTAATAGTTTTCAAATAATTCCCACATTATGCACGTTCACATTTTTTATTTTATTTTAAAGGACAGTGTTGGTGATAAACTGATTAAAGAATAAGCAAAGTCACTTAAAATACAATAGTAATTCTGATCATTGTGGATATTGACCCCATATCATAAAGTCCCATTTTTGTGCCAAGCAATGTATGAATGAGACACGTTTTGACTAAATTATGTATCATTCAATAGGAAAAGCCCCAGGAGTGTGTGTCTATAACTGAAGGCTAATCCCCAAGGTTTCTAGGGATATTACATAACATGTTTTTTTTTTACAAATCAGACAAGATGCAGCATCACTTGCACATAAAAAGCATGGTAATTGCACAAAAGTAAAGTAAAAAACATACAGGGATTACATTTACAGGACATGGTCAATAATCTATGAATAATATATGACTGTTCCATTACTAAACATTGTATATCACTGTATTTTTCCCCTCCCACTCTCATTGGTTATATCTTTATTGTATGTGGGGGTTTTTTTTGTCATGTTAGTGTATTTTTCCAGTTAGTTATTACTGTTTATGCCGGCTTTGGGTTTCAGCAATTTTAATATGTTTTTTCTCACAGCACTAGAGTACACTTGTTAATGCAGAACTACCTATGTGCAGCCTGTGGGTCACATCTGGTCCTCCAATGGTTTTTGTGTCCCTCAGCACCAATGAACAGAAAGCAGACACCAGTAATTTGTTGTAAAAAGCCGTTCTATCATTCTTATTAGGTAATTAGTCACCTGTGCATCTACATGTACTTAAAGGGACACTGAACCCAATTTTTTTCTTTCATGATTCAGATAGAGCCTGAAATTTTAAGCAACTTTCTAATTTACTCCAATTATCAATTTTTCTTCATTCTCTTGGTATCTTTATTTGAAATGCAAGAATGTAAGTTTAGATGCCGGCCCATTTTTGGTGAACAACCTGGGTTGTTCTTGCTGATTGGTAGATAAATTCATCCACCAATAAAAAAGTGCTGTCCAGAGTTCTGAACCCAAAAAAAGCTTAGATGCTTTCTTTTTCAAATAACGATAGCAAGAGAACGAATAAAATTTGATAATAGGAGTAAATTAGAAAGTTGCTTAAAATTGCACACTCTATCTGAATCATGAAAGAGAAAAATTGGGTTCTGTGTCCCTTTATCGCTGTAAATTATTGTAGTGTATACATTTAACTTCATTTCATTAATAGCGGCTAATTCCTATGTTCTTTGTAACTAAAAATATGGTTATAATCTCATTTTATTGTGATGTAAGTAAAATGTGATGCGGTCCCCAGCCAATCTCATCGTTTGTGGCCATTTATGTAAAACTGTTTGAGATTCCCTGCTCTAAAGTATGTTATAAATTCATAGTAGTTTATCTGTGAACGATCAGTCAGTGTTAAATGTAGAACTGTTTAATGCTTCATTTTATTCCACGTTTTGGTCAAAAACGTGTAGAATAAAATGAAATATTTGACATTTGGTTTGATAAGTGATTATTATCATAGCATGGTCCCTTCGGTTCCGAAACATTTTTACTCGTGTGATTAAGTGTTTTGTTTTTTTAAACTTTTGAGTTTTTTCTATGTTTTTTTTTTTCAGCCAAACCACTTCCCCCCCAAAAAGGGGAAAACAATAACTTTCCAGAAAACAACAGTGTTTCCATGGCAATTTCTATTGACTACTTGGTAAATGTTTAAGACATTCTTTTATCATTTTTGCAGAAAAAGATTCCAACACTTTATGGTTTCTCTTTTGGGGTCCGATGATCAAAAATTCCCCGGTATCTTTGTGTTTTTTTCAGACCTTATATTGTAATTTATGTTTCTATCTACAATTCTTTGGGGGAACCTTGCAGTACTGATTAGACGTCTTAGATCATTTCCCAGACCAGAGAGAGAGAAAAAAACAAAAACAAAATATTTCATGATTCAGATAGAACATATCATTTTAAACAACTTTCCAATTTACTTCTGTTATCAAATTTTCTTAGTTTTCGTGTTATCCTTTGTTGAAAAGCAGGACAGTAAGTTCAGGAGTGTGCACGAGTCTGCAGCACTATATCGCATCAGTTTTACAACAATGTTATACATTAGCAAGAGCACTAGAGGGCAGCACTATTTCCTGTCAGGCAGTGCTTCCGGCATTTGTACGCTACCTATCTAGATATCTCTTCAAAAAAGAACAACATAAAAACACAAATTTGATAATAGAAGTAAATTGGAAAATTTTTAAAAATTGTATTCTCTATCTGAATTATATATATATAAACAAAAGCATTTTGGGTTTCATGTCCCTTTAACACCTTAATTAAGTAGCTTGCAGGGTTAATTTTAGCTTTGGTGTAGATCAGCCTCCCACCTGACACATTTTTTTCCCTCTCCTTTTCCCTCTCCCTCCTTGGACATAGTGTTAATGTCCATGCGCACGCGCTCCCCACTCCGGAACAGGATCCGGAACTTGCACCAGCGATGGGCCGCCCACCCGCCTCCCTGCTATGGCTCCCACCCACCAACGATCGGCACCATTGCTGGCCGATGCAGAGAGGGCCACAGAGTGTCTCTCTCTGCATCGGATGCTTAACCCCTTGAGTACTAATGACAGCTCTGAGTCGTCACAAACTTTCTCAGTCAGGTGCTAACAACGGTTTAGAGTCTATCTAGATATCTTTTAAAAAAAGAACAACGTGAGAACAACACACATTTGATATTAGAAGTAAATTGGAAACTTTCTATACATTGTATTATCTATCTGAATTATAAAAAAACAACATTTTGGGTTTCATGTCCCTTTAAGAATGCATAATGCAAAACAGTGCCTCGGGAGCAGTTTAAGAAAGGCAGTGGAACTTCAACTGCAATAGAACACTACAACTTATAACTGCACACTTAGGGCTAGATTACAAGTGGTGGCGGGCGCTAACTTGCATGCCTATTATAAGTTGAAAGTAAACAGGTGCGCTTGAGTGCAAATAAAATGTGCTCTCATTAGGTTTGTGAGAGTGAAAACCTAGCGTAAAGTGTAAGGGTTAAAAAAACATCAAAAATACATTAATAAAAGTGTTACACTAATATATACACTTTCTAATGAAAAATATTCATATAAATATTAATAACATTTTTATATGGTATATGACAAGATGTTTGACTGGAAAAGACTATAATGTGTGTCTATCTATCTATCATCTATCTATCTATCTATCTATCTATCTATCTATCTATCTATCTATCTATCATCTATCTTTCTATATCTATCTATCTACAGTGTGTATATATATATATATATATATATATATATATATATATATATATAAATCCTCTCAACAGAGAGGCTATATATATATATATATATATATATATATATATATGTGTGTGTGTATGTCTAAGTATGTGTATGATGGGTGTGTATATATATATATATGTGCATATGTGTATATGCATGTGTATTTATGTGATTATATACTGTATGTATATGTATATACATACATATATACACATTCAAACCCAAATATACACACATATAAGTAAAGTTTTAGTGTCTATAAAACAATAGGAGCTGCCATGTTGTAACTTAGGTTACCTTCTTTGCTGTGGCCAGATAGGGACAGTTATAAATAGGTCACTATAGTGTGCTGAGATTTTTTATATATATACAATATATTTTTTTTATATTAGCAAAAATAAAAGTGCATGGAGAGAACGCCAACAGATCTAATGTTTTGTGCAACACAGAGTGCTTTGGGCCAGATTATATAAAACTCTGGTTTGGAGAGATTATATAAAATGCCGCATGAGTATTTTAAAGCCCCTAAGAGATTGTTTTAATGGCAATTATACCTTGAAAACTATCTCATTAAAGGGACAGTAAAGTTAAAATTAAACTTAATTCAGAAGCATGCTGTTTTTCCAAATTACTTCTATAATCTATGAAGCAAAGAGGTGTTGTGTGTAACACAGAGAACCTATATATATCCACAAAATAGGAGTTTGTAGAGGGTAGTAAATTGAGTAATTAGAAAAAGTGAAAAAAGAAAGCACCAATATTCAGCACTCGCTTATAGAGAGTATAAGGGGGTAAGGGCCCCAGCAGGGTATTAAAATATAACTTTTATTGTAAGTACAGACAATAATCTGTAGGAGACAGATAACATAAATTACATACAATTATTAAAAACGGCACAGATAGAGACCAGTGTATAACCACAATGTGATGATGTGTATAATATTAGATCCTAAGAAGGTTAAGGGATCCCCCACATATCATGATCTGGGTAATCACTATAAGGAGAGCGGGGACACAGTCCCAAAATATATGACAGTAAGTCCTATGGGGGATACCGAAAACCAAATACAGCATATGAAGCCTAATTCAACAGGTGGAACCAATATCACACCAGCAGATATCTGGTACAGAATATGGGATAAGATATGCAGATAGTAATGTGTATTGCCTATAATACTGGGATAGATAAAAAAGGAACCGCATCTGTGGAAAACAATATATACTGTCAAACGGGACACAGTCCATAATTGTACTGGTAGGGGGGCAAATAGCCCAATAAATATTTATCTAAATCCAGAGTACAAATGTGACACAAATTATGTACAGATAGACAGTATATCCTAGTAAGGGGAAAGCCCCAATAACATAAGGTACAAAATATGCGCTAGGATATGCAGATAGTAGTGAAGTGATGTTATTCCATATAATTGTGGGATAGATAAGTCACATAAGTGGAGTACAATATATATTATGATAGGGGACACAGTCCCAAATTTAGCTGGTAAGGGGCAAGTAGCCCAATAAGTATTAATCTATACCCAAAGTACAGAGGCCAAATATGGCACAATTGTCACACAAATGGATAGTTATACTAATAAGAGAAAAAACCCCAATAACATGATAGTAAGTAAAGAAGAACAAATATTATTGTTAGTCTAGAGAGAGGATATGGAACAAATTTTACACATCAGAGTGGTATGCAACAGGTTGGCGGTCGCCTGATGCGCATTTCGCGGTAGCTTTCTTAAAGGCGAACCGACTGCAGGGCTGTTTACCCATTAAATATAACCTGACTAATCATAACGGGGTAAAGTTTTCACAGCCATCTTTAGAACCTATCCGAGATTGGAGTGATTTGATTGGACCCTCCGGTCATGTGACTGAGACATGTGAATAGAGGAGGATGACGTGGATCAAGAATCAAAGACAAATTGTACAAAGGGGCGTAATGGAACGGGGGATGCGTCATGTATACGCCTACCAAAACATAATTGGTTGCAGACTGGGCAGTGTGTCTACTATGAATACTACAGCATCAATCAAAATTATTACTGAGACACAGAGGAACGAACAGATTTATTTAAAATATAAGCAATGCATGTGTATGATTACGTATATATGAATTACAATTGGAGGTTGATCGTTCATATATAAAGGCATTATTGACAAAGTAGGATATACCTATTACCAGGCTGGTGACGCGTTATCTGAACGCCCACTCAAAGCTCATTGGGTAATGGTCTAATAGATGTGTCAGTTACATATAGTAAGCAACAATGCACATTTATATTTGAAATTCATGGTGATCAAATTAACTATGTAAGTGAAAAATACAAATGTCTCTTAACATACATTGTAGACATGATACTCAATACAACAACGTTATTGGTTACAGACTAGGAGGTATGTCTGTTATGTACACTACAGCATCGATCAAGACTATTACTGAAACTCAGAGGAACAAATAGATTTATTAAATATACAAACAGTGCATGTGTTTGGTTACGTTTATTACATATACATGATTGATCGTTCATATGTAAAGGTATGGGATATACCTTATACGTAGCTGGAGAGCATAAAACTAATGATGCGATATGTATACGCCCACTCAAAGCTCATTGGCCAGAGGTCTGATTGATGTATCAGTAATATATAATAAAATACAATGCATGTTTATAGCTGGAGAAGAGCCCCTACTATCGGCAATAAATTAGTGAGAAGTCACTTTGTACGAAAAAAATCAAAAGAAAGTGATCTCAGGTACTCACTGATATGGGTCCTGTTCCTTTTGTAAATACATGTACAATCACAAGGAAATGAAAGTCTTTCCAAGTGGCACTAAAAAACTGACAGATTTTGCTAATTGTAGAACCAAAAACGTAGTATACCATGAATTTCAACTATAAATGTGCATTGTTGTTTACTATATGTAACTGACACATCTATTAGACCTTTGCCCAATGAGCTTTGAGTGGGCATTCACATAATGCGTCACCAGCCTGGTAATAGGTATATCCTACTTTGTCAATAATGCCTTTATATATGAACGATCAACCTCCAATTGTAATTCATATATACGTAATCATACACATGTATTGCTTATATTTTAAATAAATCTGTTCGTTCCTCTGTGTCTCAGTAATAATTGTGATTGATGCTCTAGTATTCTTAGTAGACACACCTCCCAGTCTGCAACCAATTATGTTTTGATAGGCGTATACATGACGCGTCCCCAGCTTCATGTTCCATTACACCCCTTTGTACAATTTGTCTTTGATTCTTGATCCATGTCATCTTCCTCTGTTCACATGTCTCGGTCACATGACAGGAGGGTCTAATCAAATCACTCCAATCTCGGATAGGTTCTAAAGATGGCTGTGAAAACTTTACCCCATTAGGATTAGTCAGGTTATGATATTTAAAGGATAAACAGCCCTGCAGTCGGTTCGCTTTTGGGAAAGCTACGGCGAAATGCGCATTAGGCGACCGCCAACCTGTTGCATACCACTCTGATGTGTGAAATTTGTTCCACATCCTCTCTCTAGCCTAACAATAATATTTGCTCTTCTTTACTTACTATTATGTTATTAGGGTTTTTCTCCTTATTAGTATCCATTTGTGTGAAAATTGTGCCATATTTGGATTTAGGCCTCTGTACTCTGGGTATAGATCAATACTTATTTGGCTACTTGCCCCTTACCAGCTAAATTTGGGACTGTGTCCCCTATCATAATATATATTATACTCCACCTATGTGACATATCTATCCCACATTTTATGGAATAACATCACTTCACTACTATTGGCATATCCTAGTGCATATTTTGTACCTTACGTTGTTGGGGCTTTCCCCTTACTAGGATATACTGTCTATCTGTACATAATTTGTGTCACATTTGTACTCTGGATTTAGATAAATACTTATTGGGGTATTTTCCCCCTACCAGTACAATTAGGGACTGTGTCCCGTATGGTAGTACATATTGTTTTCCATATATGTAGTTCCTTTTTTTTTTTAAATAATTTTTTATTGAGGGTTTTTTATAATGACATCATAAAAATATGACAAATACATTTTATAGAACATAACAATGATTGTCTCAACAACAATACGACAAAAAAGAAAACATATAATAAATCTCAAAATATATTTGAAAACCTCCTTTTATGTTTTTTATATCACAATGAGAGTAGCTATTATTCCAGGCCATTGTGGTAAAAGACGCTCTGGAAGAGCACTGTAGCTACTAAGCAGACCCAATTTATTATGAACTTCTCGAGAACTTAAATAACTATTTCGTCATTAAATTGAATGCCTCTCGTTATTAAAGGGTCTTGGTACCAAGCGCAAAATATAAGGCAAGGGGGGAGTTGGGGAAATATCAGCGGGTAAGCACCGCTATATAGACAATTTTTCTATGTAGCAATATTATTATACTTGAGCTATGTGATGAAAATAATAAGAAATTATATGATGAGAATCATAAGAATAATAATGGAAATAGCAATGGTCAACTGCAATGGGGGGGCGGAAGACCATAGAAATGTTAATTGACTAGGTCAATTAGTTATCATAACATAATGCGTGGCGTGCAGCACTAAACTATATGAGAGTTAAGTATGATTTGTAGTGAATATCAAGAAAAAGAAGGGATAGCTCCGATCCAGTGAGGGTGAAATGATCTATAGGGCCTTAATGTAGCATCTCCCCTTAGGGATGTTGTCACCACTGGACACAGACGGTTAAGGGATGGTGGATATGACCCGCCTACAAATGTAGGGCGGGAAAGGATGAGGGGAGATACAGTTGGTGAAGAAACCTATACATCAGAAACCTGAGGATATTATAGTAAATAAAAGTATATGGGGATAAAGGTGCTATAGGATGTAATTGCCAGTGTTTGTAATGTAAGCCCAATGGGGCGTAGGCGGGGGGCAAAAGAAACATATAACACTTAGGTAAAGTCTGTCTCCAGAAAACTAAAATTCTGTTGTTTGCAATAATTCACTGGCTATTACAATAAAAATAGTACGACTATGATAAATATTTTAACCTGTGCTAGTATAGTAAAGTGTAACAATAAAATAACCATTATAGTCCGTGATGAGAGTTAAGTACAAGCCAGGTAATAGGACTCTGGAGGTTCTAGAAACCTTTTGCACATAGAGTAAGAAACTACAATCAAAGAGCTTATGAGTTATAGAATGAAAACGTATAAGAAGTTATATAAATGCCTAGGCTATAATAGTGATAATGGAGTCTCGGGTACGTCTCAGTGCATGAAAGGGTAATATTAAGTAATCTAGATGCCTTTGAGTGGATAATAAAGTTATACCCCTAAAAAAAAAAAATGGCAATAAATATATACATAAAAAAAAGATTAGGTGACGTCCTGACTATAATATATTTATATAAATACTTAGGCTATAATTGTGATAATGGGTTCTCTGGTACATCCTAATGAATGAAAGGGTAACATTAAACAATCTAGATGCTATGAGAATGTAACCCATTTAACGCCAGTCAAAGTTCAGCATGAGGTTGGTATCTTTTGTCCTTATGTAAAACAAGAAATGGTGGATAACAGCAATAATAGAAAAAATAAAATAGAAGAAAATTGTAGCAACAGTTGACATAAATACATTTAACAATTAGTGACATAAGAGTGACCCATCAGTAAAGGGGAATATGGGGGTATTATGATATCGCTCTTTTCCTTGTATTATACAGCTTTGGTGTAGCCCCTCTTGGACAACATATAATTAATTGCAATTGCTTGTAATATGGAGGGCGAATGACGTGCCAGCTGCATTAAGTATAGTTAAGCAGCCATTAACGTGTATATAAAGATAAGGGCATTATGAACTAGAGGGACAACATTATTAACAGTTAACTGAAACACCAAGCGCGCTGCATTAAAATTAATACGATATGTTCACCAGTAATATTTAGTCAGGGGAATGTCACTAGGCCCTAGTTTAGTTAGGGCGTAATAACTATTTCTTAATTTGAACCTAGTCAATTGAACATGTCATAGGTTCAAGCTATCATGAGAATAACATACTCTTACGTAAGAACTAAATAGCAACCCATCCTTCCTCAGATTAAGTAGGTGTATGAGAAGATATATAACACTATAAAACACTTAAGGAACTAGGAAACAATAAGATCTGACAACTGTAAAACAAACATTTCACAACCCCATACTTAAAACATAACGAAACTGAGAGGTCTACCCTCCACGGACTTTCAAAAGTCTCAAACAAGCTGGGAATGTGATATAGTCTAAATGTTATGTTCAGGCTAAAATAAAAATAATACCAAATGTATATAATAATTATCCCTTACCTAGAACTATATGCTCACGTTTGCAGAGTAAATGGGCTGTAGTTATAAATCACATAAATTATGATCATTAAGTGACAATAGAAATATATAGAAACACATAGAACAGGAGTACTGTAGTCCCTTTTTTATCTATCCCAGTATTATTGGCAATACACATTTCTATCTGCATATCCTATCCCATACTCTGTACCAGATATCTGTTGGTGTGATATTGGTTCCACCTGTTGAATTGGGCTTCATATGCTGTATTTGGTTTTCCATATCCCCCATAGGACTTACTGTCATATTTTTTGGGACTGTGTCCCAGCTCTCCTTATAGTGATTACCTAGATCATGAAATGTGGGAAATCCCTTAACCTTTTAAGAATTTAATATTATACACATCATCACGTTGTGGTTATACACTGGTCTCTATCTGTGCCGTTTTAATGTTATCCCTCTCCTACAGATTTTTATCTGTACTTACAATAAAAGTTATATTTTAATACCCTGCTGGGGCCCTTACCCCCTTATACTCTCTAGAAGCAAGTGCTGAATATTGGTGCTTTGTTTTTTCACTTTTTCTAATTACTTCTATAATCTAATCTACTTTGTTCTCTTGGTATCCTTTTTTGAAAGTATACCTAGGTAGGTTCAGGAACAGCAACGCCCTACTGTGAACTAGCTGCTGATTGGTGAATACATATATATACATCTCTTGTCATTGGCTTACCCTGTATGTTCAGGTAGCTCCTAGTAGTGCATTGCTGCTCCTTCAATAAAGGATAACAAGAGAATGAAGCACATTTGATAATAGACATACAGTATATTGGAAAGTTGTTCACTAATATCCTTTACAATATAGTGCTTAATAAAATAAGATGCTGAGAATATAGATTCCAGTCTGGCTGCTAATTGCAACCAATATATATTTTTTATGAGTGTTAAAAGTATCTGCCTGATTTGTAAATGGATATTTTAATCCCACTGCAACTCATGCTATTGACTTTGTGCACACTTTAAATATATGAACTAGCACATAGTCTATTTCTGTATAAAATGATGACTCATGCTGTAGCCAATCGTAACGCACTCCCCTTGGCGTGAAAACCAATGTCGTTATTATTAACTTGCTAAGTGCCAAAGGGGACACAATACGATTGGCTACAGCATGATTCCTCATTTTACAGTGAAATAGACTGTGTTGCGGACCGAGAAACGGCGGAATTTATAACAAAATTAAAGGGTAATTATTTATATAGTTTAGCATCTACAATGATTTTGATCAATGAAAGTGCCCATCATTTACTTTTTTATTACAAATATTGTTGAGATAATAGTTTGTTTACAATTACTTTAACAATCCTTTTTTTTTTTTAGCAAAGTGTCACTACATAACCAGTTTTCCAGCTGGAACAGCTCTCAAAATAAATTGATTGTAAAATATCACCCAAAGCTTCCTCTATCACCAATGAAAGCTCTCTTACAACCCTTGTGTGAAAATTATCTGGACCTACAAATGTATTTCCTTTTCAATATCTTCGATAACACAATCCTCTACAGAGGGATATGTTATCCATGTTTTGCTTTATAGTTCTTCCCTCTCCTCTATATTTTGTTATGACTGACATTAGTACTGATGACTTAGTGATCTTAATGGAAAAGCTTTTAACACTTTGCGGTAAAGACATATGCATAGTACATTAAATATTTATGAAGATTGAAATAAGTTTAAGTCAATGAACTGACACTGAGCATTGATATGGGAATCTATAAAATAGTAAAAAAACTGTATAGTGTCAGAGGTTGTCACTTTAATTCATGGGGGTCAATTTATTATAGTGAGAGCGGACATGATACGATGTAGTGTATCACATCTGCTGCACATCGATAAATGCCGACAGCATACGTTCTCTGCATTTATCATTGCACCAGCAGTTCTTGTGAACTCTGGTGCAATACCGCCCCCTGACGATTTGCGGCCAATCGGCCACTAGCAGGGGGTGTCAATCAACCCAATCATATTCAATCAGGTTGATTTCTGTCCACCGCCTCAGAGCAGGTGGACAGGTTATGGAGCAGCGGTCTTTAGACCGCTGCTTCATAACTTCTGTTTCCGGATCGCCGGAAACACGGGGCATAAAGCTTCGTATGGAGCTTGATAAATTGACCCCTTGTTATTGATATAGAGATGCACAAAGCATTTATAACACAAATATTTTATAGATTGATAGCTCCCTCTATCTTTATGTGGAGTTTGTGGGTTAAATTCCCCTCTCATAAATGGTTTTGTACATTTTATTGTAAAGTTGTTTTTTTTGTTTTTTTTAGTATCTATAATTAAATATTTCATAAAATTATCTTAAAGTGTTTCATGACCCTTTAAATTATAGGATATGGGGCAAAATAATTAATGGAGGTATATTTTTAATTTCCATTTAATAAACATTCCCAGTAATATTACCTATCATACATAGCGCTGCATATAAGAAGCTGTGAATGCAGCTTTGGTTTGCTCATCAGGGGCGCAATAAAATATACGGCGCATGTTTCGGTGCAAGCATGGGAACCCGCGCTGCCCATAATTTCACCATAATTTCACTGCACCGTTATATGCTAAACAGGCGTAAGTAGGACAAACTGGCGATCTTCTAAAATGTGCGCAAATATACATTTTAGTCATCGCAAGTAACTTACGCCAGTATTTTGTCCACGGAAAGTGTCAATAAAGAGTAGTTTTATCAAATTAGGCTAACACTCGTAAAAATGAACCACAATGTCATATAAAAATGCGACACGTAATTACGCTATTCAAAATTCATATATAAACCCATGCGCAACTGCCATTTTCTTCAGTGTGTTTGGATTGTTCGTTGAGCTACAGCACACTACACTGAAGTGGAGGATTAGCCAGAGTAGAGAGAGAGAGGCGCAAACAGAGGAGTTAAGTCGCATTTTTGTTTGATTAAGCTTGTACACTTACACATATTTTTACATATTGCACACATTTTACATACATACATATACAAAATACACCACACTTTTTTTTTTAACACCTCACACATTTTATTTGAATTTTACAGTGTGATAGGCTGAGTGTTTGGTTGTGATTGTGTGTGATTGAACTGGGAGTGAGTGTGAGTGTGTGTAGTGTGATTTAGTGTGAGGATGGCAGGGAGAGGTAGGGAGGAGGGGAGAGGAGTGGCAGGTAGAGGAGTATTGGAGAGGATAGGAGGAGCAGTGGGCCCCCCGTCAGGGAGTAAGTGGAGTGGGGAGAGGGAGAGCTAGAAGGGGTGATGGGAGGGAAGATGCCCTAGAGCCCCAGAGAGCAGGCACATCTAGGAGAGGGACAGAGGGTGCACATGTGGACAGAAGGGGTGAGGAGGGAGAGGATAGGGAGGAACCCACACCAGGGACATCACAGGGAGGAAGCCAGGTGTCCATGGAGGATGAGAGACTGAGATGGCCCAACTTCTCATTTGATGAAAATGTTGCCCTAGTCCAGGCCATCACGGACAATTACAGTGCCCTCTTTGGGCAGGAGAAGGGCAAAGGCATTGCCAAAAAGAGAAAAATTTCATGGTTGGCGGTAGAGGATGCCGTCAACAGTGTGGCCCCACAGAGGAGGACTGTTGATGGCCTGAAAAAGTGGTGGAATGACTGCAAGAGGCGGGTCAAAGAAAAGATGGGGCAGGAAGCTATGCACCAGAGGGGAACAGGCGGTGGTCCATCCCTGGATATTGAGTATAACACCAGGCAGGAGATGATACGCAGGTCCCTAAGTATAACAGCAGTCTGTGGACTTCCAGGGGCTCGTGACTCAGGGGCTGCAACCACAGCACATCATGCTGGTGAGTAACATTACACACACCATTATATGTATTTGAGATATAACATCCTGTAATATCACACATTCATGTACACAATGAGGAGCATGGTATTTGGCCTACTAACAAAAACATCTACAATTATATTTGACATTAATGCTACTTAACACAATGCAATTCATGATATGAGGTGGAATAGTGCAATACTAACATGTCTCAGATTAACACAGGACACATGTTATAGAATTTGACATGAGAATCAGTATAGGCCCTAGCATGTATCAATGTATATTGTATGCCCACATGGACATATATCTGTGACTCCTTCACAGAACCTCCTGTCACAAGGATACAAACAACCATGCCACCACCACCACCACCACCCTTCAGGCAACTGCAAGAACAGTATGCTCCCAGTCAAGAGCATGGTTGGATGGCTTCAGTTGAGGACACAGGAGTGATGCCACCACCATTGCCATATGACCCCTGGCAAGATTCCTGGCCAGAGGAATATTCTCCCTTTGGCTTTGAGGGGGAGCCAAGACAGCCACAAAGGGTCCATGTATTTACCCCCCCCCCCCCACAACACAATCTCAAGGCAGTCAGGGACTTTACTAAGAGACAATGTCACAGGAAGTTCCAATTGGACAGGCTGAGTGGTCACACACTCGTCATCATTGGGACTATCAACCAACCATGAGAGCTCCACCATCCTCAGCAAATGGATGAGCTCCACCATCCTCAGCAATTGGACGAGCTCCACCATCCTCAGCAATTGGACAAGCTCCACCATCGGCAGATGGAAATATAGCAGATTCTACAGCTGCACCTCAAGAACCATCAGATGCAGGTGACCCTGCCCCACATGAACCAGCAGTTGAAGCTGGCCCTGCCTCATATGAACTAGCAGTTAAAGCTGACCCTGCCCCACATAAACCAGCAATTGAAGCTGACCCTGCCCCACATGAACCAGCAGTTGAAGCTGACCCTGCACCTCAAGCAACAGCAGATGCAGGTGACCCTGCCCCACAAGAACCTAGAAGCCCTGCTGCTCCAGAGCCTGTGGATGCATTGTATTCTCCCCTGGGTGAGGAATACATTGCACTCTAGAGGAAGCTCATAACAAGCACTGAGAACATACAAAGAGGCCAAGAGAGGTTCTTCAGGAACCATGAAAGTTTCATCAGGAGCCAAGAGAGGAGACAACAACGAAGCATAGAGCTACAGAGGGACATGGCAGCATCGTTAAGTGCAAGTGTTCATAACCATTCACAGATGATGCAAATTCTGTCTGATATGCAGATGCAAATGGACAATAGATGGAGAGAACAAAAATCAACTCTTGGGTGTGTTGGTTGAGCACTTTACACACCAGCAGGACACTGCCTCCAGCCTATCATCTGTGGCCAGCACACCAGCAGAAACACCAGAATCTTCTAAAACCAGGAGAACAAGGAAATCCACTACAGTCACCTCAGCTCCCTCATCCAAGAAGCCAAAAAAGAAATAAATATTCTTATAGTTCACTATAAATCTTGTTCTCTGTTATTTACCAATGAATTTGTGATGTCGCGAATAGTTTGACGGCGAATAGTTCCTTGCGAACATAGCATGTTTGCGTTCGCCGCGGACGGCGAACATATGCAATGTTCGGTACGCCCCCTATTCCTCATCATTGAGTAAACTTTAACCCTGTATCTCACAGTCAGAAGACACATTCCAGCCAATCAGCAGCAGACCCTCCCTCCCAGACCCTCCCACCTCCTGGACAGCATCCATTTTAGATTCATTCGGAAGCTGCATTCTTAGTGAGAGGAGGGACAGTGTAGCTGCTGCTGATTTAATAGGGAAATCGATATCTAGGCTAGTGTATTCAATATCCACTACAGTCCTGAAGGACTCATTTGATCTCTGCTGTAAGGACAGCACCCCAAAAACCCCTTTTTAGGGCTAGAATATCAATCTGTTTTTTTTTTTTTTTCCTGAGTAATCTAATTGCAGTTGCCTGCCTGCCAGTGTGTGTGTCAGGCTCACAGCGTATACTGTGCCCACTTGCCCAGTGCCACCACTCATATCTGGTGTAACAGTAGTGTACATTTAAAAAAAAACAACACTTTTTTGACTGTGAAATAATAGCAGACCAGTACCCAAGATGGCCGCCAATAAGGCAGATGGGGAGGGTTAGAGAGCTGTTTTGGGGGGATCAGGGAGGTTGGGGGCTAAGGGGGGATGCTACACCACAGCATATGTAAATATGCTAAATAAATAAATTTAAAAACCTTTTCATTTAGTACTGGCAGACTTTCTGCCAGTACTTAAGATGGCGGGGAAAATTGTGGGGTGGGGGAGGGAAGGGAGCTGTTTGGGAGGGATCAGGGGGTCTGATGTGTCAGGTGGGAGGCTGATCTCTACGCTAAAGCTAAAATTAACCCTGCAAGCTCCGTACAAACTACCTAATTAACCCCTTCACTGCTAGCCATAATACACGTGTGATGTGCAGCAGCATTTAGCGGCCTTCTAATTACCAGAAAGCAACGCCAAAGTCATATATGTCTACTATTTCTGAACAAAGGGGATCCCAGAGAAGCATTTACGTGAAATGGTGGCATTAAAGGGACAGTCAACCATAGAATTGTTATTGTTTTAAAAGATAGATAATCCCTTTATTACTCATTCCCCAGTTTTGCATAACCAACACAGTTATATTAATGTACTTTTTACCTTTGTGATTACCTTGTATCTAGGAACCTTCTTCCAGCCCCCTGATCACATGACTGTGACTGTTTATTATCTATTGTCTTAAATTTAGCATTGTATTGTGCTAGATCTTAAATAACCCCCTGTGCCTGAACACAGTGTTATCTATATGGCCCACGTGTACTTTCTGTCTCTTTGTGTTGAAAAGAGATTTAAAAGAATGTGATAAGAGGCAGCCCTCAAAGGCTTAGAAATTAGCATATGAGCCTACCTATGTTTAGTTTAAACTAAGAATACCAAGAGAAAAAAGCCAATTTGATGATAAAAGTAAATTGGAAAGTTGATTAAAATTAAAAGTCCTATCTGAATAATGAAAGTTTAATTTATACTTGACTGTCCCTTTAAATATACCAAAATGGGCCTAGATCAATACTTTGGGTTGTCTACTACACTACACTTAAGCTAAAATTAACTCTACAAGCTGCCTACATGCTCCCTAATTAACCCCTTCACTGCTGGGCATAAAACACGTGTGGTGCGCAGTGGCATTTAGCAGCCTTCTAATTACCAAAAAGCAACACCAAAGCCATATAAGTCTGCTATTTCTGAACAAAGGGGATCCCAGAGAAGCATTTACAACCATTTATGCCATAATTGCATAATTTGGTTGTAAATAATTTCTGTGAGAAACCTAAAGTTTGTGAAAAAGTGAACAATTTTTTTTATTTGATCGCATTTGGCGGTGAAATGGTGGCATTAAATATACCAAAATGGGCCTAGATCAATACTTTGGGTTGTCTACTACACTTAAGCTAAAATTAACTCTACAAGCTGCCTACATGCTCCCTAATTAACCCCTTCACTGCTGGGCATAAAACAAGTGTGGTGCGCAGTGGCATTTAGCAGCCTTCTAATTACCAAAAAGCAACGCCAAAGCCATATAAGTCTGCTATTTCTGAACAAAGGGGATCCCAGAGAAGCATTTACAGCCATTTATGCCATAATTGCATAAGTTGTTTGTAAATAATTTCTGTGAGAAACCTAAAGTTTGTGAAAAAGTGAACAATTTTTTTTTATTTGATCGCATTTGGCGGTGAAATGGTGGCATTAAATATACCAAAATGGGCCTAGATCAATACTTTGGGTTGTCTACTACACTAAACTTAAGCTAAAATTAACTCTACAAGCTGCCTACATGCCCCCTAATTAACCCCTTCACTGCTGGGCATAAAACATGTGTGGTGCGCAGTGGCATTTAGCAGCCTTCTAATTACCAAAAATAATAATTTCTGTGAGAAACCTAAAGTTTGTGAAAAAGTGAGTGCGAGCAGGGGCCGGCATTGCACAAACAGCAGCTTGTGCAATGATAAATGTGGGCAGTCATTAGTAAATGACTTTGGAGCACTGTTGTTTCTAGATTAAGGTATTGCTATGTGAAGAGCCATAGTATGATTGGTGTTTTTGCTATATGTAGTGTGTGTGCTTAAATAACAGTCAACAAGATTACGAGTTTTGCGTTATGAGCGGTGCGGTGCTAACTTGCACGTTATTCTCACGGCTCACTTCCCTGCCGAACTGGTATTACGGGTTTTTACAAACCCGGCGTTAACAGGCAAGAAGTGAGCGTAGAGCAAAATTGAGCTCCACACTGCACTCCAATACCAGCGCTGCTTAAGTCAGCAGTGAGCTGGTTATACGTGCTTGTGCACGATTTCCCCATAGACATCAATGGGGAGAATCGGCTGAGAAAAAGTCTAACACCTGCCAAAAAGCAGCGTAAAGCTCAGTAACGCAGCCCCATTGATTCCTATGGGGAAACACATTTTATATTTACACCTAACAGCCTAACATTAACCCTGAGTCTAAACACCCCTAATCTTACACTTAACCCCTAATCTGCTGCCCCCAACATCGCCGACACCTACTTTATATTTATTAACCCCTAATCTCCCACCCCCAATGTCGCTGCAACCTATCTACACTTATTAACCCCTAATCTGCCGCCCCCAACGTCGCTGCCACTATAATAAACATATTAACCCCTAAACCGCTACACCCCCGCATAGCAAAAACTAGTTAAATATTATTAACCCCTAATCTGCCGCCCCTAACATCGCCGCTACCTACCTACACTTATTAACCCCTAATTTGCTGCCCCTAACGTTGCCGCCACTATATTAAATTTATTAACCCCTAAATCTAAGTCTAACCCTAACCCTAACACCCCCTAGCTTAAATATAATTTAAATAAATATAAATAAAGTGACTATCATTAACTAAATTATTCCTATTTAAAACAAATAAATAGTTACATTGTATCTAGCTTAGGGTTTATTTTTATTTTACAGGCAAGTTTGTATTTATTTTAACTAGGTAGAATAGTTACTAAATAGTTATTAACTATTTAATAACTACCTAGCTAAAATAAATACAAATTGACCTGTAAAATAAAACGTAACCTAAGTTACACTAACACCTAACCTTACACTACAATTAAATAAATTCCCTACATTAAATGCAATTAAATAAATGAAATTAAATTAAATTAGCTAAATCACAAACAATAAAAACACTAAATTACAGAAAATAAAAAACAAATTACAAGATCTTTAAACTAATTACACCTAATTTAATAGCCCTATCAAAATAAAAAAGCCCCCCAAAATAAAAAAAACCCTAGCCTAAACTAAACTATCAATAGCCCTTAAAAGGGCCTTTTGCGGGGCATTGCCCAAAAGAAATCATCTCTTTTACCTGTAAAAAAAAAAAATGCAAACAACCCCCCCAACAGTAAAACCCACCACCCACACAACCAACCCCCCCAAATAAAAGCCTAACTAAAAAAAACCTAAGCTCCCCATTGACATGAAAAGGGCATTTGGATGGGCATTGCCCTTAAAATGGCATTTAGCTCTATTGCTGCCCAAAGCCCTAACCTAAAAAATAAACCCACCCAATACACCCTTAAAAAATCATAACACTAACCCCCGAAGATTCACTTACCGGGAGAAGTCTTCATCCAAGCTGCAAGATGTCCTCAACGAAGCCGGCAAAAGTGGTCCTCCAGACAGGCAGAAGTGGTCCTCCAGACGGGCAGAAGTCTTCATCCAGACGGCATCTTTTATCTTCATCCTTCCGACGCGGAGTGGCTCCATCTTTAAGACATCTGGCGCAGAGCATCCTCTTCAATCGACGTTTTCTTCGGAATGAATATCTCTTTAAGTGACGTCATCCAAGATGGCGTCCCTTAGATTCCAATTGGCTGATAGAATTCTATCAGCCAATCGGAATTAAGGTAGAAAAAATCCTATTGGCTGATGCAATCAGCCAATAGGATTGAGCTCGCATTCTATTGGCTGATTGGAACAGTCAATAGAATGCCAACTCAATCCTATTGGGTGATTGCATTAGCCAATAGGATTTTTTCTACCTTAATTCCGATTGGCTGATAGAATTCTATCAGCCAATCGGAATCTAAGGGACGCCATCTTGGATGACATCACTTAAAGAGATATTCATTCCAAAGAAGATGTTGATTGAAGAGGATGCTCCGTGCCGGATGTCTTGAAGATGGAGCCACCTCGCGTCGGAAGGATGACGATAGAAGATGCCGTCTGGATGAAGACTTCTGCCCGTCAGGAGAACCACTTCTGCCCGTCTGGAGGACCACTTCTGCCAGCTTCGTTGAGGAAATCTTGCCGCTTGGATGAAGACTTCTCCCGGTAAGTGAATCTTTGGGGGTTAGTGTTAGGATTTTTTAAGGGTGCATTGGGTGGGTTTATTTTTTAGGTTAGGGCTTTGGGCAGCAATAGAGCTAAATGCCCTTTTAATTGCAATGCCCATCCAAATGCCCTTTTCAGGGCAATGGGGAGCTTAGGTTTTTTTTAGTTAGGCTTTTATTTGGGGGGTTGGTTGTGTGGGTTTTACTGTTGGGGGGTTGTGTGTATTTTTTTTTCAGGTAAAAGAGCTGATTTCTTTGGGGAAATGCCCTGCAAAAGGCCCTTTTAAGGACTATTGATAGTTTAGTTTAGGCTAGGGTTTTTTATTTTGGGGGGCTTTTTTTTATTTTGATAGGGCTATTAGATTAGGTGTAATTAGTTTAAAGATCTTGTAATTTGTTTTTTATTTTCTATAATTTAGTGGGGGGGGGTTGTGATTTAGCTAATTTAATTTAATTTATTTAATTGTATTTAATGTAGGTAATTGATTTAATAGTAGTGTAGTGTTAGGTGTTAGTGTAACTTAGGTTAGGATTTATTTTACAGGTCAATTTGTATTTATTTTAGCTAGGTAGTTATTAAATAGTTAATAACTATTTAGTAACTATTCTACCTAGTTAAAATAAATACAAACTTGCCTGTAAAATAAAAATAAACCCTTAGCTAGATACAATGTAACTATTAGTTATATTGTAGCTAGCTTAGGGTTTATTTTATAGGTAAGTATTTAGTTTTATATAGGAATAATTTAGTTAATGATAGTAATTTTATTTAGATTTATTTAAATTATATTTAAGTTAGGGGGTGTAATAGGGTTAGGATTAGACTTAGGTTTAGGGGTTAATAAATTTAGAATATTGGTGGGGACTTTGGGGGCAGCAGATTAGGGGTTAATAAATATAATGTAGGTGGTGGCGATGTTAGGGGAGGCAGATTAGGGGTTAATAATATTTAACTAGTGTTTGTGATGCGGGAGTGCGGCAGAATAGGGGTTAAAATTTTTATTTTAGTATTTGCGATGCGGGAGGGCCTCGGTTTAGGGGTTAATAGGTAGTTTATGGGTGTTAGTGTACTTTTTAGCACTTTAGTTATGAGTTTTATGCTACAGCTTTGTAGTGTAAAACTCATAACTACTGACTTTAAAATTCGGTACAAATCTTGACGGGATAGGGTGTACCGCTCACTTTTTGGCCTCCCAAGACAAACTCGTAATACCAGCGCTATGGAAGTCCCATAGAAAAAAGGCTTTACGAAATTTACGTAAGTCGGTTTGCGGTAAGGTCAAAAAAGTGTGCGATACACCTATACCTGCAAGACTCGTAATACCAGCGGTCGTAAAAAAGCAGCGTTAGGACCTGTTAACGCTGCTTTTTTACCTTACTGCAAAACTCATAATCTAGGCGAGTGGCCCCCAGACACAATACAATCTATATGCTCTGCTAGTGTGTGCTGTTACATCTAGATAGAGAAGAAGAGGGGCTGAACTTTGACTTATAGGGACAGTATCTTGAGATTTTAATGTAAAATGTTTAGTAATCATAGTACAATGACTTTTCAAAATGATTTCATAATTTATTTTGCTCCTTTTTTATAATTAGCTATGAAAATTGTGACTTTTCTAATTCTAAAACCTGTAAAAGCACTGTTCCGAGCTCTCAAGGATAACTATGCTACATATCTGTCCCGAATTGGCTTTAACAGATAAGTGATGCAAAACAATATACTTTATACTAGCATTATGAATATTGCTAGCCTTGTCAGCAGCAGTCTAAAGCCTGGATTGGCTCCTCCAAATAAGGCAAGTTTGGCTATTGAAAAACATTCGTAGTAAACATTATTGTTGAAAAAGATAGATAAACAATGTTGGTTGTGCAAATCTGGGAAATGGGTAGTAAAGGCGTTATTTATGTTGTTAAACAATAACAATTTGGTATTGACTGGTATTTAACTGGTTATCTGCCAAGAAATAATTTTTGCATTATACTGCACACCCATTCAGCCCACTTGCTAATACTATAAGGCCTATTATACACAGGATATAATAATAAAAAAATAAATAAAAAAAATAAAAAAATATACAGTATATATATATATATAATTCAGTTTTCAAAAATCAGATTATCTCACATTATCAGCCAAATAAACTGTATTGCATAAGTATAGTGTTGTTGTGTTGTTGCTTAATGGGAAAGTGCTTGATGATGTAGGATTATGTTGCTTGGTGCAATTTTAAGCAACTTTCTAATTTACTCCAATTATCATTGTTTCTTCATTCTCTTTCTATCTTTATTTGAAAAGCAAGAATGTATAGTTTAGAAGCCGGTCCATTTTAGGCTCACAACCTGGGCTGTCCAAAAATTGTCTGGCTCCTTAGCTTAGATGCCTTCTTTTTTAAATAAAGATAGCAAAAGAACAGAAAAAAAATTGATAATAGGAGTAAATTAGAAAGTTGCTTAAAATTGTATGCGCTATCTGAATCATGAAAGAAAAAAAATTGGGTTTAGTGTCCCTTTAATGTTTGCTACCATTGTCAGTATTAATGATTAAGTGCAATATATTTTTAGCCTGATTTTGTTCAGTGTTGGTGCATACTAATAATTCCTAGAATGCAAATGATTAGATGTCATTGTACAAATTCCTTTTAAAGTGGCCTTTAAGTGGCCACTCTGAGGACCCTCACTGGCTGTTAGTGACAGCTACCAGATATATAGTTGGTTTATTCAGCACATGGATAACCATAAAAAAAGCACTGTTATACAATTTGAAATACTCTCTTTTTGGAAGAAAACAATAACAATCTTAAATATCATGTACCTTTAAATGATGGTTGTAGCAAATGAGTTATAGTTAAAGGCATATTAAAGGGACAGTAAAAGTCAAAATTAAAGTTTTGTGATCCAGATAGAACATGTGCTTTTAAACAGCTTTCTGATTTACTTATATTATCAAAGTTTCTTTTTCTCTGGATATCCTTTATTAAAGGGACATGAAACCCAACATTTTTCTTTCATGATTCAAATAGAAATTACAATTCTAAAAATGCAACATTCACAATAATGCCTCGCAAAATGTGTGGGAAGGAGGAAGAGGGAGGGGGGAATAAATGTTGGGCAAAGGATCTGGGAGGGGGTAGGGTATTGAGGGGGGGGGGGGCAACTAAACTACAGAACAATTGTTTATTCAGTATAAAAAAATAAAAAACATATTTTTTTGGCAAACAGACAGCTGCCAGTACCCAAGATGGCAGCAAATAGGTGGGGGGAGGGTTAGAGAGCTGTATGGGGAGGATCAGGGAGGTTGGGGGCTAAGGGGGTATCCAACACTGCAGAATCAATATAAAAATACATTTTAAAAATACCTTTTATTTTAGCACTGGCAGACTTTCTGCCAGTACTTAAGATGGTGGTGACAATTGTGAGGTGGGGGAGGGAAGAGATACCAAGGGGATACCAGAGAAGCATTTACAACCATTTGTGCCATAATTGCACAAGTTGTTTGTAAATAATTTCAGTGAAAACCTAAAGTTTGTGAAAGATTTTGTAAAAAAGTTAACAATTTTTTTTTATTTGTTCGCATTTGGCAGTGAAATGGTGGCATGAAATATACCAAAATGGGCCTAGATCAATACTTTGGGGCCTATTGAACAAATGTCTGTCCGACATGATCCGATCAGCGGATCATGTCCCACAGACAATACGCTCTCCGCATTCAGTATTACACCAGCAGCTCTTGTGAACTGCTGGTGCAACACCCCCCCTGCAGATTCGCAGCCAATCGGTCGCTAGCAGGGGGTGTCAATCAACCCGATTGTATTCGATCGGGTTGATTTCACACAATCTCTGTCCGCCTCTTCAGAGCAGGTGGCCAGGTTATGGAGCAGCAGTCTTTAGACCGCTGCTTCATAACTGTTGTTTCTGGCGAGTCTGAAGGCTTGCCAGAAGCACGGCCCTTCAAGCTCCATACGGAGCTTATATGTATATATATATATATATATATATATATATATATATATATATATATATATGTGTGTGTGTGAAGAATTATTAAGGGATTCCTGACAGATATCATTGTTACAATGTAACTAGCGCTAATTTTGAAAAAAGAAAAAGGGTTTGGAAATAGCAAAGTGCTACTTGTACTTATTGCCCTATAACTTGCAAAAAAAGCAAACAACATGTAAACATTGGGTATTTCTAAACTCAGGACAGCATTTAGAAACTATTTAGCATGGGTGTTTTTGGTGGTTTTAGATGTGTAACAGATTTTGGGGGTCAAAGTTAGAAAAAGTGTGTTTTTTTTCAATTTTTTCATAATATTTATCATTTTTTTATAGTAAATTATATGATATGATGAAAATAATGGTATCTTTAAAAAGTCTATTTAATGGCAAGAAAAATTGTATATATTATGTGTGGGTACAGTAAATGAGTAATAGGAAAATCACAGCTAAACACAAACACCGCAAAAATGTAAAAATAGCCTTGGTCCTTAAAGGGACAGTTTACTCAAAAATGTTCTCCCCTTTAATTTGTTCCCAATGATCTACTTTTCCTACTGGAGTGTATTAAATTGTTTACAAGTATTTCCATTACCCTTATATTGGCATTTTAAATAATTTATTTAGCACGTGGTATTCCCACCCATCCTGAAAGTTTTTGGCCTCAAGGCCAAGCTGTATTAACACAGCCAGTAGAAGAAATTACACACCCAGTGGATTATAGAAGAGATACGGTAATAAAATGTTAATTTTCCATTGTTGTGTCCAAGTATTGGTGATTGGTTTATGGACAGATATAAGATAAAGAAGCAGGGTTATGTACACAATGTGATAATGTAATGAGATCTGATTATACCAACAAGCTCAACCCATTTTATTTGGTTGTGCTTCAAAATGCAAAATCAGCTAATTCATATACACAAATAAGCCTTAAAAAGGCAAATCTTATACATTTTATACTCTGCAGCTGGTAAAAAAGTAATTGGAAACACATTAAGGGAAAAAAACAATTTTATAGTATATTGTCCCTTTAAGGTTAAGGAAATTGAAAAATGGTCTGGTCACTAAGGGGTTAAGAGTAAAGCTATGTAGGCTGATATAAACTCAGGAGCCTGCAAGTGTCTTTAGCAGTCTATGGCATCAGTGTTTGTAACTATCTATAACATTTCTATAAACAATGTTGCAAACAAATCTTCCAGATGGCTACACGGCTCACCTAGGTTTACTCTTTAATAAAGGATACCAAGAGAATTAAGCAAAATTGATAACAGAAATAAAATTGAAAGTTGTTTAAAACGTCATGCTCTATTCAGTCAATTTGTTTCATTTTGACTTTACTGTCCCTTTAAGCAAAAGGTATTATTTTATGGAATCAACATACAGCTAAAATATTATCAGTATTTTGTAAATTACTATAAAGTGTCACATTTAGTATTAATGAAAGGTGAACTTGCACAATTAATACATTGAAGGTAATTAGCTGTTATATTCTGAGTTACTCTCCCACATTTATAAACAGTGCATGACCCAAAGGGCAAGCCTTCGCCATGTAAAAACAGAAGTGTTAATACTTAGCATGCTGAAGCCGTTCTGGTGAAATATTTCATGCCTTTCAATAGTGGCTGTAACTAAAGGATTAAAGATCTGCCGACATGATTCTGCTGTCTAATGATATACATAGATCAGAGGCTCACGTAGTGCTCTGAACCTTTCAGCGCAATAAGAGAGTGTTCGCTGTGTAGATAAATGAAGATCTGCAGGATAGCGAAGGGAAAAAGTCCAGTACGTTGCACAGCTAAACAGAAATAGGTTCCTGTCAAATTGCCTTTTACTTAAGAAACTGTTTAAGCACAGTGAAAACTAAATGTATGGTTGTCAGGTTTATGGGTAAGCAAGTTTTACATTTTCTATATATTACTGTAACATATTGAGACTGTAGCACTAAATAAACATATAACTGATGTAATATTCTGCTGAAAAAGATGACACCATGAGGGGTCCCATTTAGCAAATGATGGGCGGATAAGTTAGCTAGGGAACCTGCATTTGGCGAGTGGGTGGCCAACCTTAATTATCAGCTACCTACATTTATTACTGCCCAGGTAACTGCTTGTGCACCACAGCTCTTGTGCAAGACAAGGTCTTGCTAATCACACTGAGCCAATAAAGTTGGGGTGATTTAACTTCTTTACCTATGAGATGGCAGAGAGTTTAAGAAGCTGTGGTCTTATGACTGTTGCTTATGCACCAACAGTTGTCAAACTTGCACAAGCAAACCTGCACCTCAAGAGCCCCAAAGCTGCCTCCCCAGCTTAATAAATGGAGCTGAAAATGACCATTTGTGTACATTGAGCTATTAAAGGGACAATAAAGTCATAATTAGAGATTCATGATTTAGACAGAACATACAATTTTAAACAACTTTCCAATTTACTTCTATTATTTAATTTGCTTCCTTCTCTTGTTATCTTTTGCTGAAAGGTTTATCTAGTTAAGCTCAGGAGCAGCAAAGAACCTAGGTTCTAGCTGCTGATTGGTTGCTGCATATATATATATATATATATATATATATACCAATTGTCATTGGCTCATTATTGTGTTCAGTTAGAAACCAGTAGTACATTGTTGCTCCTTCAACAAATGATACCCAGAGAATGAAGCAAATTTGTATGTTCTACCTAAATCATGAAAGAAAATGTTGGGTTCCGTGTCCCTTTAACAATATTCACCATGCCATATGTTGTCATTAATGAACTCAACTTTCAGCTTTTTCTAGGCATTAAGGATCAAGATGCCCTTTACTTTCTCTTTAAAAATTAAAGAAAAAGTAAAAGAGTCATTAAAGGGACATGATGCCCAAATGTTGAATCACTTGTAAGTGATGCAGCACAATTGTAAAAAGCTGACTAGAAAATATCAACTGAATATCTCTGTGTAAAAAAAGAAGATATTTTACCTCAAAATTGCCTCAGTAGCAACATCAAATCGTAAAACGACTTTAAGCAGCCAATTAAGGAAGTGTGCATCTGTCATGTGCAGGCACAGTCATGTTATTTCCCTACTCAGTTTAAGGAAGTTTGCAATGAAATCTCATGAGATAATAGTAAAGCAAAGCATGACATTAGCACTGCTGATGAGGATTGGCTATTGTTTTTTTCAAACTGGACAGTAGCTGAAGGCTAACTGTAGACAGAGCACTTAATATGGTGAGAAATTTTGAGGTAAAATATCTTGCTTTTTGATATTCAGGTGATATTTAATTGTCAGCTTTTTACTGTTTCACTGCATCACATTCAAGTATTTTAGCATATGGGTATTATATCCCTTTAATAACAAAAATCTGTCTATATCACTGAAAAATCTTATAAAATAAAATACTCATATGCTATATTTTCATATTCTTACTTAACAGATTATTGTTAATAATTAATATATAACAAATGTTTTCTTTCATTAAACATGTTATTAGTAGCTTCATATAAAATAAAATATATGACATCCTGATGTATTATATATTAAAGTAAAAACAAATTCATAATTATATAGGGTTTTTTTGGGGGGGGGTTTAAAATATTTTTTATTGAGGTTATGGAGATAATACAAGAAGTATGAAATACCATGAAATATAAATGACAGATTATTTTTACAGATATATTTTGAATAAAGCAAAAGTATTACAATGAATCTTTATAGGTAGACATCTTGAACCTCAGTTTATGTTATTTTCTGTAATGGGTTCCTCAAATGATAAAGAGGGTTACTCTTGAACCTAACAAAGCTTGTGAACACTGAGAGAGGAAATTGGCGTTGGAGATGGTCACTTTTGGACCTGGCGAATAGATAGAAAGATGGGGAAAGTCAGCAGTCAAGAGCTGCTTTAGAATAAAAAAATAAAAAAAAAAAAGAAGGAGGGGGGGAGGGGTTGGGCCCCTGTTAGAGATGTGTGTTATCTAGAGTTAAGTAAATGAAAAGAAAGGTAGTGATTTGGTAATGCACAGCTTGATAGGAGAGCAAGGATGGGTGATGGTCTATTATGAGTCTGAGTCCAAGGGTATCCGTGCAACCTGTGTAGTGACTACTGAAGAATAATTATAAAATAAAGATAAAATATTAACTAACGGTTTGTTAACTTGAATAAAGGGCTACGCTAGGGGAACCACAGATAGTGTGACCACTAAAGCAGGGTATTATGTGTGAACTAAATAGTGGGTGTAACTTGCAATGGTGCGAGTAGCTGAAGGAAAGGTGACCTGTAATGTTAATAACATGTTATCGACTAGCCTTTAGACATACCTCCACTCTCTGCTCCTTCAGGGTGTGCTGAGACAAATATTATTGTGCAATGGGTCCTAAGTAGAGTCAGATAGTGAATATGTTAGTAAGGAGCATGAAGCCTAGAATATTATTGGGCATTAAAAGCTTCACTAGGAGTGAAGTCAAATAGTATAGAGCCCAGTTGTGGAATAAACATGTCAAAGTATTGAGCTGCTATGTAAGCGTTAGTATTGTCATAGAGATTCTTCATACAAAGAAAAACACACGTAATCTATAGACTTATCTAATGCCTATTTTCAATCTTAAGTCTACTAATGTACCGGAGGCCTAAAGGAATGGCCAAATGTAAAGGAGGTTCATGTCTGAATAAGCAAAACTAACATATAGCCAACTGCTTATAGTAGTCACATAGGGAGAGGTAACTGATAATGTGAACCATAAATAAACCACGATAATAATAGCTATAAAGCACAGCATACATATAATAGGGTGGAATTGTAGGTATCTCTCTAAATGAACCCTAATGGGAAGTTACATACGTATTAGGCATCTACAGGAGTAAAAAATATATTACCCCATGATTCAATATTAGTGTATATCAGCAAACATGTTAACTAACTATATTCTAAATATAAGAAACATCTAAATGGGAAACTAACATGACCAATGCCTAAGGTTAGGACGAACTATAATAGGGTATATAGTGTCTGAGGTGTCTAGTCCACTCCAGTGACCAGTAGTCCCAGAGAAGCAGTTGTTGACGTGGGCAAGGCTTTCAGTTCCTGGAGCGAAGGCACAAGTAAAGAAGGAGTAGGAGTGCTGCAAGACAAGCCCAGCAAGTCCAGTATGGCAGAGAGTCTAAAGTGAGTGTATTCTGACCTCCCCATTCGGCTCTGAAAAATCTCCTTGTCACCTACTCCACAGAGAAAGAACGTGTGAATGTCCCCAATGCTGTTAGAGGTGGGTCTGATTCTCTCCAGTTCTGCCCCGACCGGCCGCCTCATGGCAAGAGCAGAACAAACAGCTGCGCATTGGAAATAAATGTCCGGGTTGCGCTCTGGACGCAATGTAATCTGGGGAACTGTCATGTTAAACTGCTCAAGTGGAGCAGATAAAGCGCTGCTGGTCTCATCTGCTGTCAAGCCATGGGGGCAAAGGTGTTGAAGAGTACGTTCTTCTGCTGGTGGGCAAGCAACCGTGTCAAGAACCTCCTCTGAAGTATCTGACAGGTCCTCCCGGTCGAGAGAGAGGTGCCGGATGAGTAAGTTAAACTGAGCATCCATGCAGAGCTCCAGGGCAGCGAGTGCACTTTTGATTTGGTACTCCATTCTCTCTGCTGGCTAGAGGATCTAGATTACCACTTAGAGGTGGATGTTAGGTGGGAATCCAGAGTCTGGGTGCAAATAAATTGCAACGTTTAATTGTTCCAATAGTGGTGTTAGAAATAGCTGGCCCTCCACCATCGGAGGAATCCCGATATCTGTGACGTCACTGCTGTAATGGCGACTTTGCGCTTCCTCAAAAGCTGCTCCCTGTAGTCAAGAGTGGGTCAGATAATGGTTAACCAGTCCATCTATGTTGCTTTGTAGCTGATTCTTACTTTTAATTACATGAAGGGAGATGAAAGGTGATCCGTACGTTGTCCGGTTCTCCTCAAACCAAATTAACTCCACTCCCTCAGATTTTGCATATGTGTGCATCTTGATGATGCCCCAGTGTGAGCTACAAGGTTTTCTTCTAGTTTACTTGTCTAAACCTCCAATTTTGAAGCCCTTTGATGCATTTTATTATGTTGTTAGAGCAGGAGCCCTCAGAGCCTGCGTCTGCTCGGTTTCACAGTTGGCTCCGCCCCCCATAATTATATAGTTTATTTTATATTTTTAAATATATTTGTGTTTCTGTTGTGGCTGAGTTGATCACTGATGAAGGTGGCATGAGCAAAACAATTAATTTATAGCATTATGTTAGAGTTGTTAAAGGGACAGGAAACCCCAACAATTTCTTTCATTATTTGGATAGAACATACAATTTTACAATTTACTTCTGTTATCAAATTTGCATCATTCTCTTGTTATCCTCAGCTGAAGGAACAGCATTGCACTACTGGTAGCTAGCTGGACACACCTAGTTAGCCAATCACAAGAGACAAATGTGTGCAGGCACCAATCAGCAACTAGCTAAGACTAGTGTAGGATATACCCATTGAGAGGCCTCTTTAGTATGTTTATTTATTAGGTTTGCTGTGGACCATTAGTAACACTGATCTAGCAATCACTGTTTAGAAGGTTACAGCGTCAGTAGGCAGTGGGAAAACCCCCCCACAACTTTTAGAGTTAAATTACAAGACAGTTTTTCCCCCCACTATGGTAAATAAATAAGTTTTTTCCCAACTATCAACATCTTCAGCAAGAAAGAAATTTAAACATCTAATAAAGACTAAGCTTAAGGCTTTGATTTTTTACTTTTTTTGCCATTACTTAGATTTATTGCCCCTAGATATGTCACCAACTTTGTTAAAACTAGCTGAAAATGTGAGCAGTGATGTTGCTTCTTTAATTCTTCCTAAAAAATGACAGTCACGGGACATATTTATTTGGGTAGAATTAATGGACAACAACACAGTTAGCAGGACTGAAAATTCAGAACTTTTTTGGGGTAAAAGATAGAAAGTTCACTACATTTTTTATAATGAAATCTAAGCCACAAATATGGTGTCTTTATCACCAAACCACATTAAGGGGACCTACAGCTGCAATGAGAAAATAATCTAATACCTTACAGCTTTTTCTTATTGCCGTACTGCCTTATATGTTTAAACGCACCCTGCAAAATGGTTAAATACAAGGTTGAACAACTGTGCAAAAATGTGTGTAGCAAACAAATAGATGTTAACAAAGAATATGCTCAACACAATGTACTAAAAACAATACTCTCCTTGTTAAATAAAGTGACCGCTGCCCTTCCTCAGTCTCTCCCCAAGGACTGTATAAGCAATAGACAAAACGAAATGGATGGCGCTGGTCTTGCAGAATGATAAGTTTCTGATAATAGATAGAAATGGACTTGATGTGCAAGTTAAAATCTGTTGCAATAATGTGCAATATACTCACTCCTTAAGTAACGTGAGTCCTGCTTCTATGGTATATCCCTCTGTAATATGTCCCTCTCCAAAGGCAACAACAAGGAGGTTTTCAACAAGGGGCTGGAAAAGGATTGGAACCTCATCAGCAGTAAAGTGAAACTTTAAATTGAAGAAACAAGTAGTAACTTACTTATCCAAAATAGCAAGTCCGGCTCGTCACAGCGAAATAATTGCCAAGTAGTGAGATAAAAAATGGTTTATTGTAGCTCTACGCGTTTCAACGCTTAAGCTTCTTTTTCAAGAGCAATAAAAGACGATAAAAACAAGTAACAGTTTGTATGATGCTGTGACAAAGTAGCCGGCTTTTATACAAATGTATCCATGTTCCAATTTCCTGTCTGTGGCAGGAAATTGGACTCACATAATAGAAACATCTAGTAGGAATTTGTACTTTTATTTCTGTTTCTATTATGTGAGTCCAATTTCCTGCCACAGACAGGAAATTGGAACATGGATACATTTGTATAAAAGCCGGCTACTTTGTCACAGCATCATACAAACTGTTACTTGTTTTTATCGTCTTTTATTGCTCTTGAAAAAGACGCTTAAGCGTTGAAACGCGTAGAGCTACAATAAACCATTTTTTATCTCACTACTTGGCAATTATTTCGCTGTGACGAGCCGGACTTGCTATTTTGGATAAGTAAGTTACTACTTGTTTCTTCAATTTAAAGTTTCACTTTACTGCTGATGAGGTTCCAATCCTTTTCCTGCCCCTTGTTGAAAACCTCCTTGTTGTTGCCTTTGGAGAGGGACATATTACAGAGGGATATACCATAGAAGCAGGACTCACGTTACTTAAGGAGTGAGTATATTGCACATTATTGCAACAGATTTTAACTTGCACATCAAGTCCATTTCTATCTATTATCAGAAACTTATCATTCTGCAAGACCAGCGCCATCCATTTCGTTTTGTCTATTAAATACAAGGTTAAAGCCAACTCTGGAGTAGAAAAAACACTAGCAAGCCGTAGCTGAACACAGCCAGTAATTGGTGGCTATTTATGTTTGCTGCCCAATATTGGTTCAGCAGCCATGTTCAGCTCTGGATCAGTAGTGCATTGTTAATACAAAGCTGACTTTAATACTATGTTTAAACCCTTTGCAGACGTTAAAATAAAATGTAGGTATAGTCAATAGTACAAATAGAAAATGCTCAAATGCATTAGTGTGTTTTGTTATTACAGCTTTATGTCCCTTTAAAAATATTGTCACCCAATGAGCTAAATGATTAGACCAGGGTTGTCCAGTGTTTCTCCTTAAAGGGACAGTTCACCCAAAAATGTTCTCCCCTTTAAATTATTCCGAATGATCCTTTTAACCTGCTAGAGTGTATTCAATTGGTTACAAGTAGCTCCTTTACTCTTATTTTAGCATTTGAAATAGCTGATTTAGCCTGTGGTATTGCCACCTATACTGAACAAATTAATACTGGAGTATAGGCTATTGAATAGCCTAAGTATATACAGCCAGCAGAAGAGATTACACTCTCAGTGGGATGCAGGATAGTTAAGTAATAAAACGATCATTTTCCATTGTTCTATCTATGTATTGAGCTTTGGTGATCCAGCCAAATAAAAGATAAGGAAGCAAGTCTGTTTACACAAACTTAGAACATAATGAGATCTGATATCACCTTTAAGTTCAACCCATTGTAATAGGCTGTGATTTCAAAGCACAAACTCAGCTACTTCATATACACAAATAAGCATGAAAATGGAATTTCTCAAATATTTTATACTCTGCAGTTGGTATAACAAATCATTTCAAATACATTAATGGAAAAACAATTTTACAGTGTACTGTCCCTTTAAGGGAAGGAGGTTAATCGGATTTTAGGGATATATCTGAAAAAAGCCTAAATGCATGAGCCTCTAATTGACTCAGCTGTGCTCACACAAGGATAATCTTAAAATCTTATCTGTCTCCAATCCAAGTTTAGGCACTACCTCAGCATTATATAATTTACACAGAACAAGCTGGTCAGCATACAGATACAGACTGTTGTATAAACAGGACTAATCACATATCAGGTCTGGTTGGCGACTGTTGTGTATAAGCGTTATGTATGATTATTTACTAATGACTGCTGTGATATGTATTATTAGTTCATACATTTAAATTGTACTCTATTCAACAAAACAGTTTATATGTGGATACTGACTAGCATCTTCAATGTCTAGCAAAGGGGTGTTCCCTGCATTTAAGTGAGAGTGATACGTACACTACAATAGGGATTACAAAAAATCGTAATTTTAAAATCATGTAGAATTCAAAAGGCTAGATTACAAGTAAGGCGCAAACAGTTTTGCACTAGTGCAATTGGGTTTTTGTGAAAATCGCCCTTTACGCTTCAATCCTTTCCGCGATTTCAGAGCTGTGGTTAACTGTTTCCAGAAACTAAAACATTGCACAAAAAACTCTACAAAGTACAGTTACACTCAAAATAACACTGTCTAATAAAAAATGTTTTTAAAAAAAATATTGCACAAAAAAGTTATAAGGGCTCAAAAATATGAGATCTCGGGCAGGCAGGCAATTGGCTTTAACATTGGTACACATACATATACATGTTTAAAGATGTATTTGTATGTATGTATGTATGTGTATATATATATATATATATATATATATATATATATATATATATATATTTATTTATGTGTACATATATATTACCCCTTAGTGACCAGACCTTTTTTCAGTTTTCTTACCATTAAGGACCAGGACTATTTTTACATTTCTGCGGTGTTTGTGTTTAGCTGTAACTTTCCTCTTACTCATTTACTGTACCCACACATATTATATACCGTTTTTCTCGCCATTAAATGGACTTTCTAAAGGTACCATTATTTTCATCATATCATATAATTTACTATAAAAAATATATAAAATATTATGACAAAATTGAAAAAAACACACTTTTTCTAAATTTGACCCCCAAAATCTCTTACGCACCTACAACCACCAAAACAACTTCCAAGCTAAATAGTTTTTAAATTTTGTCCTGAGTTTAGAAATACCCAATCTTTGCTTTTTTGCAAGTTATAGGGCAATAAGTACAAGTAGCACTTTGCTATTTCCAAACCATTTTTTTTTAAATTTTCATAAGTTACATTTTAACACTGACATCTGTAAGGAATCCCTGAATAACCCTTTACATGTATGTGTATATATATATATATATATATATATATATATATATATATATATATATATATATATATATATTTTAGTAGACAACCCAAAGTATTGATCTAGGCCCATTTTGGTATATTTCATGCCACCATTTCACCGCCAAATGCAATCAAATAAAAAAAATTGTTCACTTTTTCACAAACTTTAGGTTTCTCACTGAAATTATTTACAAAAAGTTTAGCAATTATGGCACAAATGGTTGTAAATGCTTCTCTGGGATCCCCTTTGTTCGTAAATAGCAGACATATATGGCTTTGGCATCGCTTTTTGGTAATTCGAAGGCCGCTAAATGCTGCTGCACTCCACAGTTGTATTATGCCCAGCAGTGAAGGGGTTAATTAGGTAGCTTGTAGGGTTAATTTTATCTTTAGTGTAGAGATCAGCCTCCTATCTGACACATCCCACCCCCTGGTCCCTCCCTGATCCCTCTCAAACAGCTATCTTCCCTACCCCACCCCACAATTGTCACCACCATCTTAAGTACTGGCAGAAAGTCTGCCAATAGTAAAATAAAAGGCTTTCTTTTAATATATATTCTGCAGTGTATGATCCCCCCTTAGCCCCCAACCCCCCTGATCCTGCCCAAACAGCTCTCTAACCCTCCCCCCTCTACCTGTTTGCTGCCATCTTGGGTACTAGCGCGCGTTTCCCGCCTCTCACTTCCCCATGACATGTTTCACTGAAAATCCTTTAGCGATGGGCCGCCCACTGGCCTCCCTGCTATGGCTCCCCCCACCAACGATCGGCTCAATCGCTGGCAAATGCATAGGGCTCTCTCTGCATCGGATGCTTAGAAAAGGGTATTGCACGATGCCTCAACATTGAGGCATCACTGCAATACCCTGAAAGCAGCTGGAAGCCTTTGAAACCCCAGAGGACGTGCCAGGCACATCCTTGGTTGTTAAGGGGTAAATGTATTTACAGGCATACATACACATATAAAAACATTAATATACAGTATATGTAGACATATAAATACATTATATCCCTTTGTCATTAAGCAGATAAAAACATATTCATGCAATATTCATAAAACTAGATTTATTTTCTTTCAGATTTAGCTACAGCATCCAATTTTAAAAACTTTTTAATGCACTTATTTTTATCAAATTTGCTTCATTCTCTTGGTATCCTTTTATGATGCAGCAGTAATGCACTACAGGGAACTTGCTAATACATAGATCTCCATTTACCAAAGGTGGGGCGGACGTGATTCATAAGCTTCCAACTGTTAACATTTCACAAGCAGTTGCTTGTGCAATACCGTCCCCTGCTCGCTGGCTGCCAATCGGCCATGAGTAGGGGCTGTCAATCATTCCGATCGTATCGGTATGATTTCACTTCTCCACATTTTAGGTGGCAGAGAGGTGAACCAGCAGCTGGCGGTCTTATGACTGCTGCTACTTAATTTACTTAGTTTTAGGTGTGCCTGAAAAGCTGGGGCCCTAAAGCTGCATTCACAGCTTTAGAAATGGGGCCAGTAAGGCGATCTAATCACAATAGGCATATATCTGCAGCCACCAGTCAACAGTTAGCTCCCAGTGGTACATTGCTGCTCCTAAGCTTACATAAAGCTACTTTTCAACAAAGAATGCCAAGAGAATAAAGCAGAATATTTACTAGAAGTAAACTGGAAACTTGTTTAAAATTTAATTCTTTAACTGAATCTTGAAAGTTTAATTTTGACTTCCCATTAAGTTAGGTATTAATATGCTTCAGTGAATAGTGTATAGTGGTCTCTTCCAAATATAATGGTCATGCATTCTTCTTACACCAAATGTTGGAGCAAGTCTCTCGATAGTGGATAGAGTAATAGAATGAGTCAAAAGGTTTAAATCTGAATCAAGCTGTCCAGGGTTGGAAAAAGGTTCTAAAAATTATTAGTCTTTGTTCATGGTTTCCAAATCTAACAAGTGCTTGTCATTACATCTCCTAACTTGTGAGATGTACCTGACTGTAAAGCTACTATATTACTATATTTGTAAAGCAAGATTGTATGCAATAAACTACCCATTTTAGTCCCCTTGCTGGATAAACTGTCATTCTCCTCAGTCTTCTATAGCACTTTGGTGGTATGTTGTTCTGATTATAGTCTTAGGGGATAAAACATTACAATGCTTGTAACTAGTGATTTATGCATTTTACAAAATAAGTAAATGCTCCAGAAGGCTAGAAAACTAAATAGAAGTGTTAAAGGGACAGTCTACCATATTGTTTTTGTTTTAAAAGATAGATAATCCCTTTATTACCCATTCCCCAGTTGTGCATAACCAACACAGTTATATTAATATACTTTTTACCTCTGTGATTACCTTGTATCTAGGAACGTTCTTCCAGCCCCCTGATCACATGACTGTGACTGTTTATTATCTATTGTCTTAAATTTAGCATTGTGTTGTGCTAAATCTCAAATAACCCCCTGTGCCTGAACACAGTGGCCCACGTGTACTTTCTGTCTCTCTGTGTTGAAAAGAGATTTAAAAATCATGTGATAAGAGGCAGCCCTCAAAGGCTTAGAAATTAGAATATGAGCCTACCTATGTTTAAACTAAGAATACCAAGAGAAAAAAAAACAAATTTGATGATAAAAGTAAATTGGAATGTTGATTAAAATTAAAAGTCCTATCTGAATAATGAAAGTTTAATTTATAATAGACTGCCCCTTTAAATTTGGACCTGATTCTCTATAGCTTTCTAGTTTTGCAAACTTATCTAAAAAATCTCTTCAGAACGGCAAGATCCCTTTAAGAATTTTAGAAATATTAGCTTGAGAGCTGTTTATCTCACTAATTGGTGTGCTGAATGTGAAATAAAGACACCTACATTACAATATAGTGCTTACAAAGATTATTTTTTAGATTTTTGCAAGATTTCTTTCCATGCTGAGAAAAAATAGATAATTAGGCCTTAGTGATACAACATTGAGTTAATGTCTTCATTATTCTACTTTTAAACCAGTAGTGTGGGTGAAGCGTTGAATCTAATCTCCAAAGCCTCACTGTGAAACTATCCCCTTCCTGGATAGTAACAGTTTAAATATCAAAATTATTATAAAACAGTGGGCGCTTAAAGCAAGAGATTAAGTAGATATGCTAAAAATAATTATCTCTGTAGAGAATAGATAAAACGTTGGAGAATAATATCAGATACACTATGGTCTTAAATATGTTAAAATGTATTAAAATATTTATTTAATAAACAGATCTTAATATATTAAAATGTTTATTTAATGAACAGATCCAAAACGACAATTGATAATCAAAATCTAAAACAATATACATTCACTCCCAACTATAGTTGCTCTTACAACCGTTCACACGCTCCCTAAAACAAACAATACTGTCTAAATGAATATATGAACAAAATAGATCAATGAATGCTGAAAATCACATCAAAAACAAAAAGTGCGATATATTTCTAAAAAGGACTTAAAAAATAATAATGTCTGTTCCTGGTGGAAAGTTTATGATATAAGTTCATATACAATAAAATTTCTGATAAAATTTCTGACAGGTCCGCTACAGCAAGGTAAAATGCCAAGTCTTAGTCTTTTTTCCAAAACTGATTATCCCAAGTAACAACAGCCGTCGGTCTTTTTTCACCGGCGCTGATACAATTTGCAAAAAAGTTAGTCTGTGAGACTTGAATACTTTACGGAAATCTCTGTTATGATCCTGTGTAATTTAAGGCTATCCGCCTTCTTACCGTGACTCCACTTTGTATCTCAGCCGCTCTGCTACAAACAACCGACCGCACACTGGCGGCTTCCAAGACTCCTACGTCACCTGGTTTCCGGAACCTCCAGGTAGTTCAGACTTGCGCAAGTCTATTACGAGTTGTAGGAAGACCTCTAATCCTGGTTCTGTTACCGCTCTTCAGTACTCACACAGTACGCGGTAAAGATTCTCCTCCAGTCTTCGTCTGTTAGATAGACTAATAGCAGAATAGCAGTTTTGTGTAGTGGCAGGGTGAATCCTCTACGCGTTTCAACCCGTATGGGTCTTTGTCAAGATAATTTACCCTGCATCTGTGCTTTCTTAAAAACCCAGCTGTAGCTCCTGATTTGTTAATTGTCCATTTCCTTCCAGCATATGTTAAATGTGGGAATCAATACAAAGACACATGCTTAATAAAATTTTCTAATTCATTCCACAGTCATTCATAAACCCATTCATATAGAATATCTCAATTTCTATCTTAATGTTAAATGCAAATAAATAGTGATATACATTATTACAAATACCACTCTAAAATCATATATTTCATTTAAAAATGGATTGGGAAAATTGTATTATTTAATATATAAAGAAAAAATGATGAAGTATATTAAAACCTATTTACAATATAGATAAAAAAGCAGTAAAAGTAATAAATTTAATCTAAAAAATTAAATCTAAAAAATTCAAAAAAATTAAATCTCAAAAATTATAAGGGGGGGGGGTTAATATTTATTTTAAGATAAAATGTGTATACAAAACCTAAAAACAATAAAACATTACACTCAAAGGACATGAGAAATAAGAAATGAAAGACATTTCTAAAATCATTTTAATCTTTAAAAATCATATATTTGTTAATAGTAGGGGTACATTGGAGATGGTCAGAAACAGTCCATAAATAAATAAATAGGCAAGGGAATCTAGTGTGGGATAGATGTGATAAATACTATATTAAGACAAGATAATCTTTGAGGAAATAGTATTACAATGAATTATATTAAAAAATAAATTTCATTAAAAATTACATTAAAAAAGGGGCCAGTTCCAATTCGGAGTTAAGACCATTGGGGTAAAGTGTATTAAAATTATAAATTAACTCTGCTTCTCTTTTTAAAAGTTTATTTTCAAAATTACCCCCCCTCCAATCTTTCCATACCAAACACAATCCCCAAAATTTAAGATCCTTGATGTTATTTTTATGTACCTCTCTAAAATGTTGGTATAAATGTGTATCCAGCTTCCCCTTTTCTATATTCCATAGATGTTCCCTAACCCTATCTCTCAACATCCTGGTTGTTTCCCCTATATAAAAATATTTACACTAACATTGTAACATATACACTACACCCTTACTATTGCACCTAATTGTATCCTTGATCATATATTCTTTGTCCATACCTGGGATCACTACATCCTTCTTTTTAATCCCATTTCTACAGGCTTTACAAGTGACACAGGGGAAGAAGCCTCTTATTTCCTCTCCTCTTAGATCTTTATCTTTCAGGGGTCTTTCTTTCTTCCGTTTAAATTCACTAGGGGCTAAAAGGGTTTTTATAAAATTTTTTGTTTTTTTGTACACTATCCTTGGGTATGGGGGGAGCTTGTCTCCAATCACCGGATCATTTTTTATAAGATGCCAGTGCTTTCTTAGGATTTTCCTCATCACCCCATGATCATCACTATATGTGGTGATGAATGGAACATCTATCATATCTTTCTTCTCATTTTCCTTCTTTCTGTATTCCAAAAGGGAATTTCTCTCTGTGTCCCTAGCTCTCGTAATAGCTGCTTTAATATTCTTCTCCTGATAACCTCTATCTCTAAATCTATCTTCCAATATTCCTATTTGTTCATCAAAATCTATTAATCTGGAACAATTTTTTCGAATCCTTAAACATTGACCAACCGGAATATTGTCTATCCATTTCTTATAATGGCAGCTAGTAGCATGGATGTAGTTATTTGCATCCGTAGGTTTAAAATGGGTTTTGGTTATACACTCTTTATTATCCACTATTAAATCTAAATCCAGGAAAGTTATTTTTTCTTTACTAATATTATATGTAAAAGTCAGGCCCCTATCATTACTATTCATAGTATTAAATAAATCTATGAGAGATTCTTCACTTCCACGCCAAATAATTAAAATATCATCTATGTATCTTTTAAAAAGCACGAGATTCGCACCGAGCTCAGCAAACTGGAGAAATCTCTGTTCCCATTCTCCCATAAACAGATTTGCGTAGCTCGGCGCGAATCTCGTGCCCATGGCTGTACCCTCTATTTGCTGGAAATAACTTCCATTGAAGGAAAAGTAATTGTGCTCTAATATAAAACTAATACTTTCTAATATAAATTCCTTCTGATCCTCAACTATACTCTCATATTTAGATAAAAAATACTCCACAGCTTCTAATCCTAGATTATGTTTAATATTTGTGTACAAAGATGACACATCACAAGTGGCCATAAAAAATCCTTCCTCCCATTCTATCTCTTTCAGTATTCTCAAAACACTAGTAGAGTCTTTTAAGTAAGAATCTAATCTTCCTACATATTTCTGAAGGAACTTATCCACGTACTCAGAAAGGTTCGATGTAATGGAATCAATCCCCGAGACAATGGGCCTACCTGGGGGGTTAACTAGACTTTTATGCACCTTGGGCAAAAAGTAAAATATGGGAATCCTAGGGTGTTGAGGTTTGATGTATAAATATTCTTTTTCCGTTAAAATCCCTTTATCCTTCCCTTTATCTATAATTTTAAGTAATTTAGTTACAAACTTATTAGTTGGATCCATATCTAACTTCCTATAAGTCTTCTTATCATTTAGGAGTCTCACTCTTATAATTTTTGCTGTCCATGATGACCAGACCTCCTCCTTTATCCGCCATTTTAAATGTAATATCACTATTATTTTGAAGTTGTTCTAATAATTCTTTATCCTTTTTATTTAAATTTCTTTTACATTTATTCTTTCTCCCTTCATTTTTCCTTAGGTCCATCAAGACCATCTTTTCGAAGGTTTCTAAATTGCTTCCTCTATCATTTTTCGGATAAAAGTTTGACTTCAATTTTAAATTAGTGTGTTCAAATTTATCTACATTCGTGGTGGCTCGTTCATTACATATATATTTTTCAATGGGGTTTTTTAAAAAGAAACGTTTGAGGGTCAGGTTCCTCACATACTTCTTCACATTAATGTGAGTTTCAAATTTATTCAAAGTTCTGGATGGGGCAAATGATAATCCTAAATTTAAAACCCTCTCCTCATCTTTACTCAAAATTTTCTTACTCAAATTAAAAATCCCTATTTTTTCTTTTTTTATTATTTCTGTCTTTTGGCTTCTATTCTTTCCATTCTTTCCCCTTCCTCCTCTAACTCCTCTAGTTGTCTTTTTCTTTCTCTTGATCCTAAAACCCTTTCTTCTTTTTCTTGAATACTTGGGTTTTTTTGGATTAATGGACGTCCCTCCCTTCGGGGACTTCGGTCTAAAAAATCCTTTTCTTCCCTGTTTAATTCTATTTGTTTCGTACTATTACCTACCACAAGTTGATTATCTTTCAAATTACTCAAGGGAGTGAATCTATTTGAAGTTGGTATATCCGATTGTCTTTTTTCAAAGAAATTTTCCTCCCTTCTTCTTTGTGGGTTGAAACCCCCTTGTTGATAGTTATTCCCTTCTCTCCCATAATGTTCAACATTCCTATTTCTTATATAACCTCCATTTCTATTTCTCTGAAAGTCACTTGAACCTTCATCCCTATATCCATTATAGTTCTCTTTCCATTGGCGTTCCCTACCTCTAAAATGATTTTGCCCATTATATCTGTTATCAAAATGATTGTAATTATTGAACCTTCTGTCAAAATTGCGGTTCCATCCTCCTTGATATCTATTCCTATAACCCCCATTATTATAGCCTCCATTTCTATCCTCATAGTTATTATGTCCTCTATTATAATGGTTAAAAGCTTTCCTGTTGTTAGGTTCCCATGAGTTATTCTCCACTCTCTCATTCCCCGTTTCTTTAACCACATTCATAGGTTCAGTGTCTCTCTGTGTACTTACTGATTCTGTGATATCCCTTTTAAATTTCTTATATTTAGCTACCAGGATTTCTTTCTTAGTGTTCTCTAATCTTTCAATAATTACGTGTTGTCTTTCCTTTAGAGCCTGATCTTCCCTTATCACTTCCAACTTTTCTTTAATATTTAATATCTCACTATTCATTTGCTCAATGCTCTCATTTCTCGATTTTTTGATCACTTCAATTAAACCTTTTGATGCTCCTTTTAAAACACCATCCCATTCTATCCCACACTAGATTCCCTTGCCTATTTATTTATTTATGGACTGTTTCTGACCATCTCCAATGTACCCCTACTATTAACAAATATATGATTTTTAAAGATTAAAATGATTTTAGAAATGTCTTTCATTTCTTATTTCTCATGTCCTTTGAGTGTAATGTTTTATTGTTTTTAGGTTTTGTATACACATTTTATCTTAAAATAAATATTAACCCCCCCCCCCCTTATAATTTTTGAGATTTAATTTTTTTAAATTTTTTAGATTTAATTTTTTAGATTAAATTTATTACTTTTACTGCTTTTTTATCTATATTGTAAATAGGTTTTAATATACTTCATCATTTTTTCTTTATATATTAAATAATACAATTTTCACAATCCATTTTTAAATGAAATATATGATTTTAGAGTGGTATTTGTAATAATGTATATCACTATTTATTTGCATTTAACATTAAGATAGAAATTTAGATATTCTATATGAATGGGTTTATGAATGACTGTGGAATGAATTAGAAAATTTTATTAAGCATGTGTCTTTGTATTGATTCCCACATTTAACATATGCTGGAAGGAAATGGACAATTAACAAATCAGGAGCTACAGCGGGGTTTTTAAGAAAGCACAGATGCAGGGTAAATTATCTTGACAAAGACCCATACGGGTTGAAACGCGTAGAGGATTCACCCTGCCACTACACAAAACTGCTATTCTGCTATTAGTCTATCTAACAGACGAAGACTGGAGGAGAATCTTTACCGCGTACTGTGTGAGTACTAAAGAGCGGTAACAGAACCAGGATTAGAGGTCTTCCTACAACTCGTAATAGACTTGCGCAAGTCTGAACTACCTGGAGGTTCCGGAAACCAGGTGACGTAGGAGTCTTGGAAGCCGCCAGTGTGCGGTCGGTTGTTTGTAGCAGAGCGGCTGAGATACAAAGTGGAGTCACGGTAAGAAGGCGGATAGCCTTAAATTACACAGGATCATAACAGAGATTTCCGTAAAGTTTTCAAGTCTCACAGACTAACTTTTTTGCAAATTGTATACAGCGCCAGTGAAAAAAGACCGACGGCTGTTGTTACTTGGGATAATCAGTTTTGGAAAAAAGACTAAGACTTGGCATTTTACCTTGCTGTAGCGGACCTGTCAGAAATTTTATCAGAAATTTTATTGTATATGAACTTATATCATAAACTTTCCACCAGGAACAGACATTATCATTTTTTAAGTCCTTTTTAGAAATATATCGCACTTTTTGTTTTTGATGTGATTTTCAGCATTCATTGATCTATTTTGTTCATATATTCATTTAGACAGTATTGTTTGTTTTAGGGAGCGTGTGAACGGTTGTAAGAGCAACTATAGTTGGGAGTGAATGTATATTGTTTTAGATTTTGATTATCAATTGTCGTTTTGGATCTTATTCTACTTTTAAACATGCTGTAAGCATAGCAATGTTTCTCTGGAAGAAATCCTTTATATTATCATATCCCATATCTCCCCCCCATAATATACTGCCGTATGCAAAGCCTTATTAATGCATACCAGCTTTTTTATTTCCTCATCTGGACTTCTACGGTTCTGAAGGGAATTGGAGAATCTTGCTTACTTATATCCTTCCCAAAGATTCCTGTCTCTTTTTGTACCCTTTAAGGTAGAACTTATAAGAAGTCTCCTTGACACACAGATTTGATGGTGATGTGATGCTGACACACTTTTCTTGTATTGAAGAAAAAAATCTCTGTATGTCAAAGAATAAACCCACCCAAGCATTTGTTGTAGGAACCACTGAATAAAAGGGCTTGGTTTGGAGGGGTTCTGGGAATGTTTAATCTTTTTTAAATTTTAAAATAAAATAATAAGATATGATGTGCTTGGAGAAGACCTCCATCTTTCTATCAACCTAATGTAGATGGAAACTAAATCTGGTGGCTAGAAGATAGTAATGCTGTGATCGGAGACAAGCTACTGAACATTGTGATGAATGAATCACAAATTCAAATTGAGACCAAAGTGATAACAATTAAACTCTGATCAAACACACTTTATGAAAAAAGCAGGAAATTATTCGGTGAAACGCAGATGAGTCAGCACAACTAATGAAAATCTATTTAACCAACTATTGTCAATTTGTCAGGAAAAGTATGTAATTGACTGCAGTAACACATCATCCACATTGTTATTTTAACAGCGGTGAAATCTCTTAAAAAATATCAATTTGAAAACACTTTGTTTGCAAAGAAATAATGGGAAGTCATCAAAAATGTTTAATACATATTTTGTTTTTAAATGTGGAATTGAAAATTGAAAATGTAATCTAATTTTATAATTATCTCGATGACTATATACTGTATTTTTCTTTTGATTTTTAAATATTATTATCATTTTATTTTTATTTGAATCTGCAGTGCTATATAGGGGATACAAAAATAAAGACAAGACAATATATGTTCAACAATGAGACATATTAGAGGGCTCTGCTCCCTAGAGGGCTTACAAGCTAATAGATAGTTGTTGCAGACAAAAGGTGAGGGAGTAGCTTGGGGCGATAGCTGTTTGTAGGTCTGGTCTGTTAAGGCTATTGAGTTTCAAATCAAAACCTACTGAAACAAAAATAGAAATCTATTACATTTATTAAATAGAGATACTATGAACCCATGCATTAATTTTTCAAGTCTCAAGTGAGTAATGCTTCTAAGTTCCAGCCCTCAGGGGGCAATATAACATCAGGTATTCAGGATATTACTGCCTGAGAACAGGTGGTGAATCAAAATTGCTAAGCAACTGATGGTCTTGACTGTATTGATAATATTACTGACAATGGAACTTTAGTATAGAGAAAGCCGGATTAAGGAATAAAATCGTATGTATTTTAGTTTTTATTTGTTTGGTGCTCATTGTATTTAAAAAAAAATATCTGGGAGGTACTCATTTTTTTCAGTAAACCAAGCAATTGTTCAGAAAATAACTTTAGCTAGCAGAAATGCCCTAATATATTAAAACAGTATCATCAGCAATTAAACAGTATGGGTGTCATTATTTACTAAATATTTTAAATATGTTATGCGTCTGCGTCAAGGACGGATTGGCCTACCAGGATACCAGGAGATTTCCCGGTGGGCTGCAGCAGTTGGGGCTGGAAATCTACAATTTAAAGGGGTGATTAATGGATGCAGTTGGGTTGTATGATTCCTATGTAACAACAACCTGGCACTTTTATTTTATATAAAGTAATATATCAGTTCACCTTTCCAAAAACAAAATTAAGGATCTTGAAGTGGCAGATGCAGAAAATCAGTTTGTATAAAATATCTAACCAAATGTCAGACACATTTTATAATTGCTTGCAACAAAATCACCCTTTCTAGAATTTCACAAAATGTTATCTATTTTTACATTCTCTCAGTTGTATAATTTATTTTGATACATGTATTTTTATACAGAGAAATATGGATTCAGGAGGCCTGATACCAAAAGCACCCAAAAATGAGGATTAAAATTTGATGCCAGAGGATTATTATTACTATGACAATCACTCAACAGTTATACATGAGATGAAATCTCTTATTTGAATAATGGGACCTCAATCTTTCAAGTGGGCAGTCTTAAGATATACTTCTATTCTGAAATGCTAAGAAAGACCTCTTTGACTGTGAGGTGTTTGTCATGTATTTATTGTATTTGCTGTATAAACAAGAGCCCGTTTGAACAGTTATTCATTTTTGATTATTGAATGGGGGGTTTTGTTGGGTTTTGAGTTGTGGGAGTTGTCCTAAACAGCCAGTGAACAACCTGACACACATGTTCCGTGCTCTATTGCATAAGGAAAACTCAAGTTTTGACCTAGTCATTTAAAAGCTGGTGAGGTTGGCTTAATTATATTTTAGGATTTTATTCATTGAAAAAAATAAAACATTTTTTTTTTTACAATTAGAAGCTAATTCATTGCTTTTGTTTTGCTGCTTTTTAAGTCAATTACATATTTTTTTAATGTCTAGTGCTGTCACAACACAATTTGCCACCAAATGCAAGTAGGCCGTTATGGTTTTAAGGGACATTAACCCTTTGAGTGCTAAGCACTTTCCCACCTGGGTGCTAAGCTGATTTAATTTATTTTTTTTTAAATACATTTTTTTTTCTCAGATCCCCCAAGACTTACACTGTTTTAAAGGTTAGGCAATTACCTTCCCAAAAGGGGGTCTGTAGCTGCTTAGATGGCTGACTTGTCATTGTTCTTTTTAAATAAAGTTGCGTGGTGACGTCATCACATCATTGCGTGTGACATCACCGCACAAAACGTGAAGCCCCGGCGATGCCTGTCACTATACAGGCCCAATCACCAGGGTAGGAGTGGATGGGAGCCCCCAGATCTCCCTCAAGGTGGGAGAGTGCTAGCGACGGCTCTGAGCTGTCATTAGCATCTGAGTGGGAAACTCTGCGGCGGTTTAGAGCTGTCATTAGCACTCAAGGGGTCAAACACTAAATAAATGTAAGATAGAATGATATATTCAAAGCAATATTTACCCTAAGGATAACATGCAACTATATTTTTTAAGGTTTTATTAGCTGTTTAAATGCTGAAACAATATGTTTTAGTGTACATAACACAATTGACGCTGCCATGTTGTAACCTTCTTCTCTGCTGGAGTCAATTAGGGACAGTTATAAATAGGTCCCTAGAGTGTGCAGCCAATGACTGTCTGGAATATAGTGGTGTTAAGTCTGTAGTCTCTACTTTTAACAGGATTAAATTACATAATAAAGGTATATTTCAAAGTTTACTATACATAATTAAGCATTTTATATTAGAATCCCAAAGCATTTTATATCCCTTTAAGGACATTAGATCCATCTTCTCTTTTTTTATTTTAACAGTTTTAATTTAATTTAAATCTTGCTGACCATACAGGCTTTGTTACATATAGCCATCCAAGTGTAATCCAGGGTGCAAAAATTACATGACATGGATTTTGTTTATTTTATTGAAACATGGGAGGTAATAGAAAATTAGAAAATGGTTTCATTTAGAAGTATTTCCTTAACCACTTAGCTGCACAGCTCGAGGCATCCTCATCATGCAAATTTCTCCTCCAATATGGGGATGGCGAACACAAGTTTGTCATCCAGGGGGTCCCTCTTCGGGTTCCGGATCCTGGGGACCCCCACACTGCAGATGTGAAAGAAGACTGCAACTCCTTTCCCCATCACCCTCTCTTCCCTGTAGGTCTTTTGGTGTCACCACTGGGACCTGTAATGATGTCACTAATGGGTGGGGATAACTGCAGTGAGAGACAGCTAGCCAATAAGCTGGGGGAAAAGGCTTTGGAAACCTGTATCTCAGCACCCAGACCCCTTACAAGGACAAGTAAATTAGCAGTAGTAAAGAGCGGAGTCTGCCCCTGTAAGTTGCAGGTGAAATGGCAATTACCTGCAGCAGCATTGAAAATGCTGTTTAATCTGAGGAAGAGGTGGGTCTAAGGGAGCCACTATCTCCCTCTCTTTGGGCTAGAGAGGCAAGTGACCCCTCACTTGAAAGATGTGAGTCTTCCTTTTCAAATGAAGTATAACTTGCCCCAGTAAGTAGCAGGGGATCACTGTCAAAATGGCAAATACCTGCAGCAGCATTTCAAATGCTGTTTGACAAGAGAGGCAGAAGGGCTGTAACTGAGCCCCTATATACCCTCTTGTTTGTGCAATTGGGACACATTAAAAAGATGGTGGGGGAGGGGGCTTCTAAAGAGCTCCCCATTTCTCTGTCTGTTTTAACGTGTATGAGACCCCTCAAGTGAAAGAGGTAATTCCTCTCTTTTAAATGAAATTTCCAGTTGATCACCTTCCCCCAGTAGACTCCAATATTGTGTTTGAGGAGGGGACACTTTTAGAGCCCCCATTTCCCCCATAAAACAAAAAGGAGTATGAGTTAAAAATAAGGTAACCCCCTCTTTCCAGTATGGGGTCTTACACCTCTGTTATTAGTAGGTGTTTGACATTTTAATGCCAATCACCTACCTAATATATTTATTGTATGGGGAATAGTAACCGCAATGGTGCCCCTATCTCCTAAAGACAGCATGCATCACACATACACTTAATATCCCTCACATAAAGGGGGGATTGCACACAGTCAAATGAGTGGTCTTTTGCCCCTTTGAATAGCAATCACATGTATTATACTTGGTACCTTTTACATTCATCTGCGCTATAAAAGGGCCCCTTGCACCCCAAAATATGCACTACTACAAGGCAAGTGAGGCCACACTTTAAAAGGAGGGATCACATGTCCGGTGGTTATTCACTGACCACTGTGTTAACAATGTTCACCTGTCAGAACTGTAAGCATATACAACAATATCAGGAGGTGGGGTATCCCCTATGTTTTCCCTCACAAATTCCAATGCGTTCATAAACTTATTTGAAAATAGCAATCCTGTTCTTTCAAATGAGTGGTGTTGTGTCCACCTGCTGCCAGCTGATTGTCACAGCAATAACAAATACATCTCTTTAGTTGTATTTTTGGGGTTCTGATGCTTTTATTACCCCCTCACAATAACAACATATTATAATGTCCCACATTTGAAAGATTGAGGTTTCACTATTTAAATAAGGGGTTTCATGTTCTTAAAGCTATGAAGTGGTCATTATAGTAAGTCTGATAACCTGACAGTAGCCACTTGCCTCATTTATTTGTTTCTGTTGATGTTGCAAAAAAATAAAATAAAAATGTAAGAATTAAAATATATGGAAGAACTGAGATAATGTAAAAATGGGTAATGTTTTATATAGGATGACTCTGGATACAACAATTTTATGTTTTCTTTGTTTAGTTTTTTAAAATACGCTCTCCACATTCAGCATTGCACCAGCAGTTCTTGTGAACTGCTGGTGCAACGCCGCCCCCTGCAGATTCGCGGCCAATCGGATGCTAGCAGGGGGTGTCAATCAACCCGATCATATTCGATCGGGTTGATTTCACGCAATCTCTGTCCGCCTCCTCAGAGCAGGCGGACAGGTTATGGAGCAGCAGTCTTTAGACCGCTGCTTCATAACTGGTGTTTCTGGCGAGTCTGAAGGCTCACCAGAAACACGGCCCTTCAAGCACCATACAGAGCTTGATAAATGGGCCCCATAGAGTTTCAAATTTACAAAATTGGTTAAATTGCCCCTCTGGTAATTCAGAATTTTGTGCAATTTTAAAGTTGTGTAAGTTGTGTAATATTTGTGTAATTAGTTTTTTTTATACCCACTCATTGTCTGCATAAATTGCAAGATAGTGAATAGTAACAACAATAATAATTATTCTCTTTTCTGGGACAATATGTGTGTTTGAAATATTTATGAAATAATGACTTTCATGATGCAATTTACTATGTGCACCATACCAAATGACACAAAAATTTAACGTTTTTTGCATTAAACATGGTAGCATTTTCTCTTAATATTATATGTCTGCAAACTCAAATTATTTTCTAAAAATGCTTGGTCTGCTGAAAACAAATAGGTATAATTTGAGTGGGTACCTCACAGAAAACAATTAAATTATGTGTAAATGCAATGAAGGCGAAACACCTAAAACACCTCTAGCACAGTAAAAATGGCCCAACAGTGATATGGTTAAATACTTGTTCACTGTAATGCACATATTACACATTTATTTTCGAACAATTACCTATATTTACTGGAGAATTTTGTATACAATACAGTATTTTGTTTATAACTATAAACATTTTATTATGGGCTAGATTATGAGTGGTGCGCAAATTAACGCTTCAGCTTGAGCGTTAATTGCGCTAGAAGTAAGCTTTTTGCTCTTGTCAGGTTGCACTCATATTATAAGTTGAAAGTAAACTTAGACAAGTAGACAAATGCAGAAAGCCGAAGTTAGAATTCTGCATGCGCGCTCACGTATTCCCCCATAAAAAACACCCCACTCCTCACACAAACCTGATCTCATATTCTCATTTGCGCTAGCCCAACATGAAAATATGAATATTTCACATTCCAATGTTCTTCAAATAACAGAATATGTCCTTTTTATTCATAAATAAATCTTTATATATATATATATATATATATATATATATATATATATATATATATATATATATATGAATATCTATTTAGAAATACATAGAATATATTCTGCTATGTGCAGAACATTGGAATGTCAAATATTTATAGTAAATACATAGTTAAAATATTTATTAAAAATGAATATTGCAAAAATATGCTTTTACATGTATTCATCTACTTAACTGCAAAATGGCTCCAATGCAATGTATATATATACATATATATATATATATATATATATATATGTGTGTGTGTGTACATATGTATTTATGTGTTTATATGTGTATATATTGTCTATATATGTATACATATGCATTTATGTGTTTATATGCGTATATATGTCTGTAAATACATATATACACATATAAATACATATGCACACATATATAGACATATCTATATGTACACATATCCATCTTTAGACATGTATATGTATGTATCTTAATGTTAAAGCCCCTTTCCTGCCTGAGATCTCATATCTTTGAGCCTTTATATCTTTTTTTGTGCAATATTTTTTTAAAAATAATTTTTATTAGATTGTGTTATTATGAGTGTAACTATACTTTTTAATGTATTTTTGGTGTGTTTTGTGCAGCTTGTATGTTTCATGAAACAGTTAACCAGAGCTCTAAAGTAGGGGTAATCATTCTAGCGTAAATTGCGATTGCGCTCAAACGATTGTGCTTACTTTCAACTCGTAATACCAGCGGTATGCCCAATGAGCACAAACTCCCCGCGATAAACCCCTTATTGTTCGGGTGCAAATGTTTCTACGCTCCACTAGTAATCTGGCCCAAGTATCTTTTGCATTCCAATAAGCCATTAAATATATACTTGAAAAAGTTATGTCTGACTATATGAAAACAGAAAAAGCATTATGATATGTGCATTGGAAACATTATTAATATAATTGTTGAATCAATATCATTATAATAAATCAGCTTAGTAAATTCTCAGCTGCATTGCTTTTTTACACTCTCTCTTTATTAGGCTGGTCTTTGAGGGAAGTCCTGCATTAGACGTCTCAATAAATTTCATTGACTTTTCTACACTTTTATATACACTTGAGAAATACAATTGATGAAACTACCCAAGGATTTGTTAATGTAATAAAAAATATGTTTTGTACTCCAATGTTAGCTTTGTATTAGTATTTATTGGTAAGTGTATAACTGCACATACAGTAACTAGATGATAACAGAACGTTGCTGCAAAAAAAGTAAGATGACACCTCTCAGTAGTGATGTCGCGAACCTAAAATTTTCGGTTCGCGAACCGCGGACTCGAACATCCGGTATTGTTCGCGAACGCGCGAATGCGCGAACCGCCATTGAATTCAATAGGCAGGCGAACTTTAAAACCTACAAGGACTCTTTCTGGCCACAATAGTGATGGAAAAGTTGTTTCAAGGGTACTAACACCTGGACTGTTGCATGCTGGAGGGGGATCCCTGGCAAAACTCCCATGGAAAATTACATAGTTGATGCAGAGTCTGCTTTTAAGCCATAATGGGTCTAAATCAACTAACATTCCCAAAGTGGCTGTCTCAAAACATCCCGGACAGAAGATAGATTGATAGTGATAGATAGGATAGATAGATAGATATACATAGATTGATAGTTAGATAGAATCGATAGAAGAGAAATAGATAGATTTGTTAGATATATAATTACCCTAATAAATTCTAATAATCACTAGAAAAATGATTGAAATTATTTTTTTGGGGGGGAAATTAAAAAAAGGTTAAACACATATGAGTCGTGGCTCATAGACTAGGGAGGGCAGCAAGTAAACACAGTAGGCTCTCTATGTCAGCAAAACACACAGGCCGGATAGAAAATTATATTAGATTACACTAGCAAACAAATTTAAACTTTTTTTTTTTTATATTAAAATTAAAGTGAAAGAAAAATAGATATGAGTGCTGGGTGGCTGCCTGGCACAGACCAATTAACCAAAAGACTGAAAAAAAAGAGGTATATTAATGCTGAGTGAGCCTGACAGACACAGGCATGATAGTAAATGTAATTAGATTACACTAGAAAAATATTTTTTTGTGTTTTTTTTAAAATTAAAAATAATGTTATAAACGGATATTAACACTGCTGGCTGCTGGCTGGCACAGAGCAATGAACCAGAGTATATGCTGTGTGACACTGGCCTGATAGAAAATGAAAAAAAATTACACTAGAAAAATAATTATATTTTTGGGTTAGTTAAATTTAAACTAATGTTGTTAGGGAGATATCAGTGGTGGCAGTAGTCACAGCATATGCTGTGAGCCTTAAACACACAGCTGAAAGCCAGGAAAATGCTAATAAAAAAAGAAAAAAAAAAAAAAACGGCATGAAATATAGCCCTAAAAAGGGCTTTTTGGGGTGCTGTGCTTGCAGCAGAGATGAGTGGAGTCCTTCTGGACTGTAAATACACTAGCCTAGCTATGTTTTTCCTATTAATGTCAGGAGCAAAAACACAACACGTCCTCTCATTAAAAAAGCAAGGTCGTTATGAGTCTAAAATGGCGGATTCCGAGTAGCTGGGAGTGTCTGTGAGGGAGTGTCTGATGTTGATTGGCTCTAATGTGTCAGGCGGCTGTGACATAAAGGGTCAAAGTTTCCACAATGATGACACATAGGGGCGGATCGAACATCGCCATGTGTTCGCCCACAAACGTGAACGCGAACAACCTATGTTCGCTGTGAACCGTTCGCGGGCGAACAGTTCGGGACATCACTACCTCTCAGCTTTTCTTTTTTAAATAAATGAAATTAATCACTTTGAACTGAAGTAATGTTTTCTCTACAATGTCACCATCACAAGCTTAGATTTTATTCATACTTGGAAATCGTCAAAGAGAGGTGAAATTACCTCTTTAAAGACACAAATGTGCTATTTATAATATGGTTGGACTTGTGACAGATTCATGCTGACGTATGTAACAAGTGTATTGGGAAATAAAGTTTTTTTTACGTTTTATTAAACATACCAGTGACAATTTTCTATTTATATCACCTGTTCTTTAACATGTTTTCTTTTTTTGATTTTCAGTCTGGACACTTTCTCATAGACAGACAGGTACAAAATAGTGCTCTGCAGTACAATGTATTCATATAATCCTCTTCTTGATTCCATCCTTACTGTCATAGTTGTTCTGTACCAATTTCTGTTAATTTACAAAAACAATGTATAATAAGACGATGCATCTACTTTTTAATCCAACAAGGATAATTCTGATTACATTTAAATGTTATACTAATGCTGTGAAGGATTGCAGTATTTCTCATTCTACACTTGGTGCACATTGTATAATGCAGTATTAGTTTAAAGATTGTAAAATAACACTTGTTGGCATAGAACTATTATTTTGTGTCCTGTAGATTGTGTTAAATAATAAAACTCCATATATTTGTGTGTTCCAACTTAATCCACCTGTAAATCCCTTGTTTTAGTCAATATGTGGAGAATATTCAATAGAAATTCAATCATATTTATAGCAAATAAACTAATGATAATGTTCTAAAAATAATATGTGATTATAAATGGAATTTAATACAACAATATAGCAAATACCTATATATTGCCATGTTGACTGAGGACATTTATTTTGGACATTGGTTTGGTCCTTTTGCTTTGTCATATAACATAGTTTCTATAACAAACATCGGTATTTTTATTTACATCAAGATTATGTTCAGAATTCCCCAAAAAACTAATATGTACATAAAGTTCTTTCAAACTAATTTATGGATCATTATAAATTATGTTTATCTTATCCTTTTGCATAATTTGCATCAATGTCCTTTTAAGATGGTCTGGAAAAAATATATCATGTTGCTATTATCTCAAATGGATTTCTATTGAATAGGCTCATCGTGAAATGCTTTTTGTTTTCATATAATAGGTAATCCTGCTATATTTACTGCAATCCTCCTAATGCTTCTGTATCTGTGTTTTATATGGTTCGTTACCTGTTTTATGGATATTACAAGTGTATCAGTAAAGGTGCAATATGTTCATAATGAAGAATATATAAAAAAATAAAATACTATTTAACTCATTAAGTATTATGGTGTCAATCAAACAAAATACAATATAAGTATACATTGAGGCAGCCATGTTAATGAAAACACCGATAATAGATCATTAGGTTGTAATATAATCTATATGTTTTTAATAAATCATCCAAGAAATAAGGAATTTGAAAATTTTAACAAAAGGAAATACAGGCAAAAAATAAATAAATAAATATCCGAATATATAAAAACTACCTATCCATGTAAAAATAATTTGAATATATAGATACGGAACCGGTTACATGCTAGTTCATTTTCAGAAAAGGCTTGTGGTCTACTGTCTTCTAGCAACATAAATATTTCAGTACATAGGAGACACTTTTAAAACCATTTGCTCTTATCCACAGATTTCTTAGTGTGTAATCTCAATGCACATTAACTCGATCCTGCATTGCAGCACCTCAATCCTTTAAGCCTCTTTTTGGCTTTCAAGTCAGTCAAACAGTTTAAAAGGTCCTTTCCATTAGAGGAAAACAGACATTGCATAAGATGTATATTTCATGTAATAAACTTGAATCCAAGAAAGAAAAAAAAATATTCTCTTGTTTGAATACACAAATTAATATAATATTTTACTTTTTTGAAAGTACTTGTAGCTCAGTGGAGAGAGTCATATTGTAATTGGTGCACTAATTATCTTATAACCAGTTTAATTAATGATTATTAATGTCAATTGAATAGGGGTGTAAGAAACAATGGTTGGATGACGTTAGAAAAAAAAGTAAAATATTTTAAAAAAATTGTCCCAGCACTACCAAAATAACTATTTTTTGAGCAATTGTTAAATAATCATTTTTAGTTATGTCTTTATGCTACATCTGATGTTTATTGTTGAAATATGTGGCTTTATGACTAAAGCCATTTTTTAAAATTATTTGAGAATGATCAGACACTTTACTAGGAAATATGAATGGTCTGAGATTCTAGTAATTTTTTTTGGTAATGTTTTCAAATTTAAAGCCATTCCAAGACCTGGAGATTTTTCTTTTTTTAAAAAATAATTATCATCTCTCCCTTCTCGCTCTTAACTATCTTTCTCCACTCCCTTCTCTTTTCAATCTCTCTTTTTATCCTGTCCCTTCTCTCTCAGGCCATATCTTCTCTTTACACTCTTTCTTTCCCCACTCATATATCTTCACTCTTTTTTTTCTCTACGCTCTTTTAACTCTACCTTCTTCTACATTACAATCTCTTTCTCTTTGCCCCCTTTACCCTCTAAGCACTTATGGGGTCACCACAGTCCTAGAGGCATAGCATATCCTTGCCCTTTCATGGCTATGTAATATGCCCTTAGGTAATAGTTCTAGCACATAGCCCCAAATGTGTGTTTGTCCTTACTGCAATAGGAAAGTACATTCATCAAATACAACGTGCCAACTTTGCCACTTACAACATGCCACCAGACTTCAGACTCAACATTCTCTAAATAACTTTCAACCATTACATTTTCACTCGCCAATGACTAGTGGGCTATTGGAAATTTTGAGCCATGTGTATATATATATATATTTATATATATATATATATATATATATACAGTATATATAAATATATATATATATATATATATATATATATATATATATATATATATAGTAGATAGCGCACTCCCACTCGCCAAATTCTATAGACCAGGGTGCATAGGCAGTCAAAATAGAAAAATTCAATACATGCACTCTCTGTATTTATAGCACAGCAATCTTTAATATGTTGTGACATTTCGAGATTTAAAAATAGTTTCTTCTAAGTGAACACTTAGCATTAAGACTTCTAAAAATGATTATATACATAGAGACTTTTTTAAATAGACTTAAAAGTTTTAGCTGGTGACAATGTCAGTTTAATTTTATTCTAGCTTTAAAGTGACTGAGAAATCCTCTAAGCATTTTCTTTCTCGCTTAATAAAATTGAAAATATAATATTGGTTTAATTTTGTTCTAACACTGAACTAACTTTTCTTATTTCCCACAACACCTTCAAAGATGTAATTGATATTATGCTGATAAATACACAGTGGTACTGGAACTTTGTAACATAAAATCTAATAGGTTTGACAATAAAATATTTGTTTTATGTTTATTTTGAACAGATACTAATTTTGTCTTGGGTAATGCCCAGATAGTGGATTGGCCAATTGTCTACAGCAATGATGGATTTTGCAAGCTTTCAGGATACCATAGAGCAGAGGTTATGCAAAAAAGCAGCACTTGCAGGTATTAATGAATGTTTCTCTATATTTCACTTCAGTAGCATGAACTGTAACTGACGTGTTTTATTTGTATTATTAAACAAATTATGTGGCACAACAATTGTTATGCTTATTTATGCATTTAAAGAATAAGTAGAACAGGGACTTCAGAATGGTGCGTACTTCCAGCACAGATATATAATTTATATCCTCATGCAAAATCTCAGTTATGAGTTCCTGGTTAATAATATATACAAATCCCTGTAGAGAATATATTGCTCAAGAACAAAATATGACAATGCATAAAACCACTAAATCTATCAAACTATTTAATTTTCTTATATGTTTTAAAAATGTATGCAAAAAATGTTATTACAATGAAATAAAAATCATTTTATAATTTAAAAGGACATAAAAAAATATTATTTATGTATAAAGCGCCAGCAGATGCTGCAGTGCTGTCCATGGGTACAAAGATAAAAGTACAAAAGTGATGCAATACAATACAATATAAGATAATAGATAAAATTAAACAAACAAATACAGGGGGAATTGAGGGCCCTGTTCCCGTGGGAACTTACAGTCTAGCTGGGTAGGAGGGTGAGAAACAGGAGGTGGGGGCTGCAAAGGTGATAATGTGGAGTTAGAAGAGGGCAACTATTAGGCAAGTGGAATTCATTTATTAATGATTTGATGATAGGCTTCCCTGAACAAAAAGGTCTTTAGGGAGCGTTTAAAGGAGGAGAAGTTAGGGGAAAGTCTGACAGCTTCTAGGAAGTGCATTCCAGAGGGTTGGTGCCGCACCTAGCATGGGAGGAGGTGATGGAAGACGATGCAAGGAGCAGGTCATTGTTGGATCTTAGGGGGTTGGCTGGAGTATATTTGTTGATGAATGAGGACAGGTGGGGGGGCTGCATTGGTAAGGGCTTTGTAGGTCAGGGTGAGAATTTTGAATTTAATTCTGCTGTGAATGGGGAGCCAGTGAAGGGACTCGCAGAGAGGTGCAGCTGATAAAGAGCATCGGGAGAGGTGGATTAGTCTAGCAGAGGCATTTAGGATGGATTGAAGGGGGGAGAGGTGGTAGAGAGGAAGGCCAGTTAGTTGGTTATCACAGTAGTCAAGTCAGGAAATTACTAGGGAGTGGATTAGCTGTTTAGTAGTTTCAGCACTCAGAAATGGGCAAATTTTGGAGATATTGCGTAGGTGGTTGCAACAAGATGAAGAGAGGAATTAGATGTGGGGTATAACAGACAGACTGGAGTCAAGTGTAACTCCTTGACAGCGGACTTGGGGTGATGGGGAGATAGTCGTGTCGCCAACAGTGATTGAAAAGTTAGAAACTAGAGTAGAATTAGAGCACAGTGCTCCAGACAGCATGGCTATTTAAGTATTTTTGCTTATTTTTGAAATTTAAATACTTGCCAGCAATTTTTTTATGCAAACTATTTTTAATTAATTAGCCCTTTTAGGATATGCACAGATCTCAACCTGTTTTATGGCAGTTTAATATATCACTTTCAGACTATGGGGTAGATTTAATAAGCAGCGGATGTTGCTTTCTACCCCCATAGTTTCCAGCTCGCCAGAAACTGGAGTTAAGAAGCAGACGTCTTAAGAAGTGGGCGGACTGCAATCATCCCAATTCGATTGGGATGATTGACACCCCCTTTCACGCCCATATGCCAAACACATTTTTCGTTTTTTACAATTATTGGATAAAAAAATAATTCTCAGCGTTGTTCTGAGAGTTTCCTAGACAACTCATATTTATTTTTGTCAGCAGACTTTTTTAGTAAATACTTTTAGTGAGCATACATTTGAAAAAATGGAAAAAAATATCACGAAGCTTGTTTTGTAAACAATAATATCAGTATTTTCTAAATTAGAATGGCATGACATTTTGACAATGTATACATGCTCTTAAATTAGGGACCACATAGTGGGGCTGAGACAGTGGCTTCTAAAGGGATACTAAACCCAATTTTTTTCTTTCATGATTCAGATAGAGCATGAGATTTTAAGCACCTTTCTAATTTACTCCTACTATCAATTTTTCTTTGTTCTCATGCTATCTTGATTTGAAAAAGCAGTACTGTAAGCTTTAGAGCCGGACCATTTTTTGTTCAGCACCTGGGTAGCACTTGCTGATTTGTGGCTAAATGTAGCAAACCAATCAGCAAGCTCTACCAAGGTGCTGAACTAAAAATGGGCCGGCTCCTAACCTTTTATTACTGCTTTTTCAAATCAAGATAACATGAGAACAAAGAAAAATTGATAATAGGAGTAAATTAGAAAGTTGCTTAACATTGCATGTTCTATCAGAATCATGAAAGAAAAGATGTGGGGTTAGTATCCCTTTAAGAGCCCTGTAACTCCAGCAAAAGCAGTGACGAATGGGTTTTATTGGCTACTTATAAGGTTGTATATAACATACCTACACTCCTTGTGCTGACAAGGTTATATATATATACATTTTGTCAAAAACTAAACTTAGCAAGGTTAGCTCTTCCAATCCACCTCCAACTTTAGGTGATTTTCTTTTAGCAGGCTAAGATGATACAGCCAGTCAGAGGCCTTAGTGATAGAGCAAAAGATCTACTCTGATTGTATGCTTCTGAGATTTTTTTTTTAGGGGATTAAAAAATACAAATGTGCATGTATTGTAGCAAGCCACTGAGGTGCTTAAGTATATATATCAATAATAAAAAAAAAATAGGCTTTTATTCAAGCATCATGGCACACAACAGCAACCAGCTGGTTGCTTTGTGTGCCTTAATGCTTGAAAAAAAACATCAGATTCTCCTTAAGACTGGGTGCTGTGGACTCTGTTTTTTGTGATTTGAGGGGTTGTTGCATATTGGTTTCAGGAGGGGGGTGTCAGTTCAGGACTGGGCATTGGGCACACCATACCAGCTGGAAATCAGTACTTATCTGTTCAGGACGTCCAGGAGAATAGATTTCAGACCACGCAGCTATGATTCCAAAAGCTATTCTGTTTATTGCAAGTTGAAAGGCACTGTTTTATAGCCAAGAGTTACAGCATATAGGTTTAACAAGTGACGTATTCATAATTACATCATTTCACATGGTATTTCTATAAGAACAAAGAAACTCATAGAAAATATAATTGGAATAAAAGGAGTGTTAGGGAGTCATTTCTACAGAAATACCTAACTACAGATAAACAGTAACTGGGCCTCCTGGCCCAGCACAAATCACAGTCGTTTGACATCTTGTAGAGATAACAATGCATCCATGCACATCTTCAGGGTCATTCTCAGGGCTATTATATCTATGCAAGTCTCCCTAACATCAGCATATTTCTTACTACATAATAAACCACTATAATAAAAGATTCATTACCCAAGATGGATGCCTAAGACAAAATGGTGGCGAAGAACAAGATGGCGCTAGTCATGCTAACAATAATTCCTAACAGGGGTGTTTGCGGTTTCCCCTATATCACTGGCACCAGGTACAGTGTTTGTAATTTGGACTGTTGTCAGTATATATCAATGATATTGTAATTTTTCCTCTATTTTTCTCAACACTAGAAAACTAGCACTATGGTTTGACTTAGGTATTAGACATGAGCAGCAGCTCACATCTGAGGAGCTACCAAGCATTTATATTGGAGCTTTTTTGATTCAATGAGCAGTTATAAGATCTTGAGACAATGGGGCCTATTTATTAAAGGTCTTGCGGACCTGATCCGACAGTGCTGATCAGGTCCGCAAGACCTTGCAGAATGCGGAGAGCAATACGCTCTCCGCATTTAACATTGTACCATCAGCTCACAAGAGCTGCTGGTGCAACGCCGCCCCCTGCTGACTCGCGGGAGCTGTCAATCAACCTATCGTACTCGATCGGGTTGATTTCCGGCGATTCCTCTCCACCTGCTCAGAGCAGGCGGACAGGGTTATGGAGCAGCGGTCTTTAGACCGCTGCTTCATAACTTGTGTTTCTGGCGAGTCTGAAGACTCGCCAGAAACACGGGCCCATAAGCTCCGTACTGAGCTTGATACATGGGCCCCTATATGTTTAAAAGGATAGTAAGTCATAATTAGATATTTGTGATTCAGAACGAGTATATAATTTTAGACAATTTTCAAATTTACTTCTATTAAGTAATTTGCTTCTTTCTCCTGTTATCCTTTGTTGAAGGGTTTATCTAGGTAAGCTCAGGAGCAGCAAAGCTAGCTGCTGATTGGTGACTGCATATATATATGCCTGTGGTCATTAGCTCACCCCATGTGTTCAGTTAGCAACCAATAGTGCATTGCGGCTCCTTCAATGAATGATACCATGAGAATGAAGCAAATTTAATAATAAAAGTAAATTGGAAAGTTGTTTAAAATCATATGTTCTATCAGAATCATGGAAAAAATTTTTTAGGTTTGATGTCTCTTTAATGCAGCTTTACTGCTTACGTTTTTTGGCCTTTGATTTGCTGTTATATCATCATGTTCTCTTAAAACAATTACACCGAATAAGTGCTTTGTGCTTGAAGTGCAAAACTTGGTGAGTTTAAAGGTGATTTTTGCCTTAAAGTAATCTTGAATTATAAAAAATCTAAGCATTTTACAGCAGCTGAACATGGAATCTAAGCATTTTACAGCAGCTGAACATAGAATCTAAGCATTTTACAGCAGCTGAACATGGACTGAAAGTCTTGTATTAAAGTTAAGAAATAACTTCCATATTACTTTAACCACTGCCAAGTCTGCTGAGATTTTACTCCCTGTAACAAAAATCCTTTGTATCAAGATATAGCACTTAACATATACAAATGATTACTCTAGCTGCAATTTAGTATGTTAAATCTGAGACTGTCAACTTTTGTATAATTGCATAGCAATTGCCACAAAAAATCACAGATTGTTCTATGAATAATAATGTGGATTTCAATTACAAATATACTTATGTAGGGATTAACATCATATTCCTACTATATTAACTTCCATATGGCTTGTTATCCAACGTTTGACAAAATGTTCCCAATTATTTGCTGGTAATGTGCAGATATTAGTGAAGCTGTATTTAAAAAAAAAGGTGATACATTTGAATACATTTACTCTAATTGCCATAACAGATGAACGTAGAGAGTTAGAAGTGAATGAAGAGATATTAAAAGAGAGAGTCAGAGGCAGGGTCAAAATAAATAAGAAGAAAGAGCTAGTTAGTTAAAATAAAGCTAAAGAACACTGTAAGAAATAGTTAAGCTTATTCAAAATTTTACAGAGTAGGATATAATTATCGTATTAAAAGTGATCACAACAATATATATATACACACACACACATATATATATATATATATATATATATATATATATATATATATATATATGATCCCTGTGGATCCTATATTACTTACTCCCCTGAGACCATCTATTGGTCCAAAGCTTTTTTATTTTTTTTAATTACGCAGCAGGACAGTACAACAGAAGGCATGTTGATGTAGCATATGTATTAGACAAGGGAGGAGCAGTTGATGTAGCATATCTAGATTTCAGCAAAGCATTTGACACCGTCCCACACAATAAACTTATTCACAAACTATATCTCCTTGGTCTAGATTCAAAAATTGTGAACTGGGTGGAATGCTGGCTTAAGGACAGAAAACAAAGTGTCTTAGTAAATGGAGTTCATTCAGCAGAGGGGGCTGTTACTAGTGGTGTTCCTCAGGGGTCAGTTCTGGGGCCTGTTTTGTTTAACATATTTATCTGCGATATCAGCAAAGGGCTACAGGGGAAAGTATGTCTCTTTGCAGATGATACAAAAATTTGCAACAGAGTGGATGTTCCAGGGGGGGTAGACAAAATGAGAAGTGATATACAACAATTGGAGGATTGGACAAATGACTGGGGTCTAAAGTTTAACACAGCAAAGTGTAAAATAATGCATTTAGGGAAGAAAAATCCAAATGTTAATTACAGACTCAATGACACTTTACTGACTGTTACAGACGAGGAACAGGACTTGGGAATTATTATTTCAGATGATTTAAAACTTAGTAAACAATGTAGTAATGCAGCGAGTAAGGCTAGCAGAATGCTTGGATGTATTGGTAGAGGTATTTGCAGCAGAAATAGTAAGGTTCTTATGCCACTTTATAGATCATTAGTTAGGCCTCATCTTGAGTATTGTGTGCAGTTCTGGAGACCATATCTTCAGAAGGATATTAACAAACTTGAATCTGTGCAAAGGAGGGCTACCAAAATGGTACATGGTCTAAAAAATAAAACTTACCAGGATAGGCTCAATGACCTAAATATGTATAGCTTAGAGGAGAGAAGGGAAAGAGGTGATATGATAGCAACTTTCAAGTACATTAAAGGGTTTAGTAAAACTGAGGCTGTGGGTATTTTACATAAAATGGAAAATTCAAGAACAAGGGGTCATGAGCTCAAGCTAAAGGGTAGTAGATTCAGAAGTAATTTGAGGAAGCACTTCTTTACAGAAAGAGTGATTGATTTATGGAATAAACTTCCTCAAGAGGTAGTAGCAACAAACACTGTGGGGGACTTTAAAAATGCATGGGACAAGCATAGGGCTATCCTACGAACTAGATAAGTTTATACTGTTAGGTAAGGTCGGGCAGACTTGCTGGGCCTATGGCTCTTATCTGCCGTCAATATCTATGTTTCTATGTTTCTATGTCACCAACTCTATTGTCAGGAAGGACAGCGCACTGCTGACACCTCCACTTTAGCAGCATCTGTTACATACCAAATGGTTAATTGACAGGGGTATGTAAAATAAAAACCAGTGGGAGTCTAAAATATATATATTTAAATGTCTGTATGACCACTTTGTGTTTTCTTTTAAATGTTAAGGTTTCTTTAAAGATAGATAAGTTTGAGAGGGGAGCAGAAATAAATAATAGAAATGTAAACATTAGAGAAATAAGGAAGAGAGAAAAAGAGAGAAAAATGAAAGATGGTGGTAAACATTAAAGGAAATGGACGATAAATAAATATATATCTAAAGGGCACAGTGAAGATTTTAAAAGGGAGATATAACCAAGGAATGCAGGTGAAATAGACCAGATGCTTGCACTTAAACTTTAGGGACAGTCTACACCAGAATTTTTATTGTTTTAAAAAATAGATAATCCCTTTATTACCCATTTCCCAGTTTTGCATAACTAACACATTTATAATAATATACTTTTAACCTCTGTGATTATCTTGTATCTAAGCCTCTGCAAACGGCCCCTTTTTTCAGTTCTTTTGACAGACTTGCAGTCTAGCCAATCAGTGCCTGCTCCCAGATAACTTCTCGTGCACGAGCACAGTGTTATCTATATGAAATACGTGAACTAACACCCTCTAGTGGTGAAAAACTGTTAAAATCCAATCTGAAAGAGGTGGGCTTCAAGGTCTAAGAAATTAGCATATGAACCTCCTAGGTTAAGCTTTCAACTAAGAATACCAAGAGAACAAAGCAAAATTGGTGATAAAAGTAAATTGGAAAATTGTTTAAAATTACATGCTTTATCTGAATCATGAAAGTTTATTTTGGCCTAGACTGTCCCTTTAACATTTCTGCAACCTTGGTGCATTTGGCTCTTTTCATGATGTTCCCATTGAGTTTCTTAATTGTAGACATAAATAAGCAGTGCCATAATTATATGAAATGATTTATATACAGCAACACGGTATTGAATGACAGTGTTATCCACACTGTCATCCAGTTTGTGTGGCTAGTGGTTCTTCAAAATTGGTCTGGGGTAGCAATTATATGGTGTAGGTGCTTTAGTTGATTAGGGGATTTATTTTGATTGCAAATTTGCATTTCAGGTATATGGTGATTGTTTTGGGGAATTTTGCGGGATCTGAATATATGGGTCCTGGATTCCAATAATACTTTTTAAATCCGATAAGGGCTCCATGGATAATTTAATTTTGGAAGAACTGATTTAAATAATCCATTTGTATTGGTGTTTTTCAGCTTTATGTATGGAGAGCTGACTGACAAAGAAACAATTGACAAAGTTCGGCAGACCTTTGAGAATTATGAAATGAATTCCTTTGAAATTTTAATGTATAAAAAAAATAGTAAGTACCCGCATACCTTGATATATCTATACATCTGCATGCGTTTTTGTTGTGCAAGGCTATTTTTTTCTTTTATTGTATGTGAGATAAGAGAATTTCTTTGCCAAGATTTTATTCATCCACTGCAGTGATCATTAACAAAACAATGAGTTCTGTGTGATTGCTAAATTGCCAAACCACCTCTGTTCATTATGTTTCCTTGCTAGAGAACTGTTTTACTTGCTAATCTATTTGCATTCATAAAAAATGTATGCCACAGAGAAATAGAGTGAATATAGGTTATTGCATTTTGCATTGTTTCCACCAATGTCTGTTTGCAAAATCCATTTTCTGGAGATGTTGAAAAATGTATATTGTATAATGCTACAATAGAGCTTGGGACATATACCCCTGGTTGTCCTCTGGCAGCCGAGTGGTTAAATTATTTCTGTATTATGGGTCTCATGTTTTATAAATTATTCAGGTTTGTAAACTCAGATTATATGATCTTCTAATAAATAATCATTGTGTAACTAAGCCAATATGTATAGGATCACGTCTTTGAAGCCATTGAGGCATAAAATTTTACTATCATTGCAATATAATTATCATTCTGTGATCCGGAGGATTGTTTTGACACTAAGCTACGCTACAGTAAATTTTCCATTGCTTGTGTATTCTCTACACCCCATGTCATCATTTGAGCCATCAAGCAGTATTTTATTATTTTTCAGTCTTAGATCAAAAAAGTAGTGAATATTTTTGAATGGATAACCAGTTATAAAAGAGAAACTTATCTATGATATTTTAGGTCATTTTCTTTAATCAATAAATATTTTTTCTTCTGCCTTTTTACCTGTAAAATAGCAATATACGGTGTATTTGGCTGTGAAATAGAGCAATGCACAATTATCATTACAAACCAGTTGTTCCCAAACCTTTTCATGTCACTGCCCCTTGGCTCCATAAACTCATCATCAGCACCCCTTAACATAATCTATAAAAAATATTTAGACCAGGAGCCCCATTTATTAAAGCCCGGATGGAAAAGGTTCACCTCTGAGAATCTTATCCGCCAGGCATTGTGACAAGTGGACTGCATCTGCTGCCCTCATTTAACATTGCACTAGCCATGCCCCCTACTTTTGCGCAGCTAATCACGCAAGAGCAGGACTTGTCAATCATCCCAATTGAATCTCATTGTGATTATTTAACTCCACCAGCCTTGAGGTGGCGGAGAGTTTCAGGAGCATCGGTCATAAATAGGACCAGAGCAATGCGTAACCCTTAATAAAGATAATGAGGCAATACAATCTAAATGAGTACTAATTAAATATAATCACATTTTAAAAGAATGTTTAAAATTTTATTAAAATTTGATTATATTTATTTTCTGATACCAGCTTTTTAAAGTCGATAGTCTTTGTGCAAGAGTCTTATAACCCACATTTAGTAAAATTTACCTTAGCAGGAGTCTTAAATCGCTATAGTTGGAGATCTGGAGTCAATGTATTTGCTTGGGGGTATAGTTGTGCTACTGCACCAATAAATCAACTTTATAGAAAGTGTATTCTACTTACCGAAGTGTTAGTGCACAACCAGATTATTTCTGATGACAGAAAACTTAAATCCTTAGAATGTTGACGGTGTATGAAGCTACTCAGACAAGCACAACAGACTCTTTCTGTGTTTTCTGATACTACACAATGATTCTATATTATGCAGCTAATTTTAATAATGCATGCTAATGTACAGCATTGGCAAATCAAAGAATGCAAGCATATAGTACAAGTCACTGCAATTTATCATAGTGAAAGTAAATGTAAGTTGCTGATAAACCTGAACTATCATAGATGAAAAAGAATTGAAGTCAAAGAGCAGTACAACTATAAATACTTTGCTCATCTAGGATAAAGCTCAACAAGTTATAATTATATTTTGAGAGTCTACTAGCCTCTTCTTCCACTCCTTTCCTACTAGTGCCCCTATGGTAATTCCAGTGCTCCCCTTCCAACTCTCATGCCTTTTAGTGCCCCAACATTAATACTTCCCCAGGGGGCAGTACCACCCACTATTGGAACTACTGTTATAAACTATTGTTGCTGTCTGATACTTCAAATGCCTTATTAGTAAATGGATTGACTTGTACAATTCTTTCTGTAATTTTGTCATATCTATTTAACACAGAATAACCGATAATAATAATAATAATAATAGGCTCTGTATTATAGAGAAGTTAGAGAACCCGTTGCTAAAATTTTGGAATTTCACCAGAACCAGAATTGCCATCACTGGACACGCCCCTTATCACAACAGCAAGTAGAGTTACATTATGATCAATGGAGCTACATCTATATTGTAACTTCTCACCCCAAAGATGAAGTTCCACAGCCAAAGATAACCACATCACAAAAACACCCTCAAAACATTACTAGCCAAATAAAACTGTCCATGTGTAATAAAATCCACTCTAATATAGGCATAAAAGAATACCTGAAAACAGCGAAATTGAAAAATAAATAAGCAAATAAATAAATAAATAAAAAGGAGACAACATTGTCAAATGTTTAGACTTGACCACAAGTTGAAATACTTCACAAGGGCTTGAATGTGGTGTAGGTGAAAAAACCCTTTCATGCCTTTAGAATGCCCCAGAAAATTCATGATCATCCCTTTCTTGGCTGTTCTTGTTCTATCGACTGAGACGACTTTACCCTAATAAAACAGACATGCCATTATTTATGTAATTATCGCTTTTCCATATTCCTAATTTTCCTCATTTTCTATGCAAGATGTTATATATTGGGGAACTTAATACAACTATGGGCCAGATTACGAGTGGAGCAGTATTTATTGTATTACAAGTTGAAAGTAAAACCTGATGCAATCAAGAAGTCAAAGTTAGAATATTGTGACCATGTTAACGTATTCCCCATAAAAGTCAATGTAGCAAAAAGAAGTTGAAAAAACAAGGAAGATAAAGATATATATATAAAAATAAACTATATTAACAATACATATAGTATCTGATGTATAGCTAGACTGAATAAATAATAATTAATAATCATTAAATAGCAGTACAAATTTATATGCAATGTCAATTCATATATAAACAAAAAGGTATTCCAGTCCAAAGGTTTTGCATGTAATACACAAAAGAATCCGGCTGCTCCTCTATAGCAGGTGAATCCACAGACCTTGATTGTATGCAAAGAATCTAAAAAGACAGAGGAGAGGTGCGCAGACCCAAATGTAGAGTATAAAACGTTTTAATAAAAATTCACACAGACAAATGGCAACTCACAAAGTGCAAGAATTAAAACAGCATATCACGTGTTAAAAACACTGTAAAACTTATCCCCTCAACGAGTGTATCCAGGACAGTTCCAGGAATGAACAGGTGTGTATTCAGGACAGCTCCAGGAAAAAGCAAGTTTGTAGCTGAGTGTGTTCCCACAGAAGCCAGAGACCAGGCTGGCAGAGTGTAAAAAGTCAGTTTTCAGGGTTATACACAATTAAAAAGATGTTAAGCTAACAAGTTGTAAGCAAATACATATGATCCTAGGCTCTCAAATCGCAAAGTTCCTTGCTGCAGACTTAGAACTGAGGACGGCCTCACAGGATCGAGCGGCTGACGTAAAAGGGGCGGGGCTCTACGCGTTTCGTCCCAGTGACGTAGGGACTTTCTCAAGAGTGATTTGTTTGGATCGTACATACCCTTTTGTAAGCAGTGTGTATTAACACTCCCACATGTTCCACCAATAGGATGAATGTTGCTTGTCAATGAAAAATAACGTTAATGATATGCACGATCCAAAAGGGGAATGTGAACAGACGCTTTTAATAGCGTACCAAAGGATGTCTAAAATTCGATCAGTAAAATGGCTAAAAAATGTCTATATATAAAACAATAAAAAAAATTATATTTCACAAATCTGATATAATTATAAAAGGGAACAAAGGCGCTGGAGAACTACATTTCTTATGATGGTACAAATTGATTGATATATACATCGTCTTAATATAACAATAAATTAGTAATATATAATATAGTAAGTATAAGTATATTAAAAATTCCAACAATTCCTAAAAACATAACCATATTTTATAATAATAACGATAAAAACGAAATATCACTTGATACAATGGAAGCTAAAATATGTTTGAGTCCCTTGCTTAAAAATAAATATCATATAGGGCAAAAACGTAAAATCCATTAGAGAAAAAGTTAATAAATTTCTAGATATAAAGGACTAAAGAAAGGCTTGAAGATCAATATCAATGTTTAAACCGTTGGGTTCCAGACAGTTAAGGGTCTTTAAAAAAGTCTCCCTCTTTCTAAGATTTAAAAGCCTGTTGGTATCCCATACACTAGGTTTTACCCATTCTATGATTTTAACAGACAAGTCAGATGGATTGCAGTTGTGAAACAACTTAAAATGACGTGAGACACTGTGATTATCAAACCCAGATTCTATATTTCTTATATGCTCCCTGACCCTATATTTTATTTTACGCTTCGTGCGACCTATGTATATTAACCCACATTTACATATCAATTGGTAGACTACATAGGTGGTATGGCAGGTGCACCTATCCTTGCAGGGGTATCTTTTTGTTCCATTATAATTTAAAAAATGGCTAGAATTACAGTCTATTAGAGGGCATAAGACACAATCAAGAGTTTTACATGGATAGAGACCATTATTTCCCCCACACCAGCTATTCATCGTTGTGAAATTTTGTTTTGTATTTCTTAGTTTGGTGGGTGCAATATAATTCTTGATGTCCTTATTTTTCCTAAAAATAACATTAGGTTTTTCCCCTAAAATCTGACTGAGGATAGGATCAAGTTTGAGGACTTTCCAATGTTTTTTCAGGATTTTTTGAATTTTATAATGTTGGTTATTATACTGGGTAACGAATTTTGGACAATTTTTTCTATCTTTTTTCAATTTATTGCTACCATTCTGTGAGATATCTATTAGGGAAGCTCTGTCCATCATATCAACCTTCTTTTTACAATCTTCTAAAAGCTTGGTATTGTAGCCCTTCTCTTTGAATTTATCCATGAGTATAATCGATTCCTCATTATAATGTTCTGTATTTGTGCAATTACGTCTGATTCTTTGAAATTGCCCTAGGGGAATGTTTCTGTCAGTGGATTTACGATAGTTTTTAACCGCTACTGTATTGGTAAGCTCATTGTGATATAAAGTAAGATCTAGAAAGGGTATTGATTTTGGTGATTTTTCCATGGTGAATTTTAGGTTATAAGTATTATTATTTATATAATTCATAAAGTCAAATATAGTGTTTTCAGGGCCTTGCCAGATCATAATGATGTCATCAATATAGCGATGACATTAGATTCAAAGGGATTGTTGTTCCAAACCAGATTATCCTCAAAATGTGACATATATAAATTTGCGTACGATGGGGCAAAAGTGGTCCCCATTGCCATACCCTGATGTTATCTATAATATTTTCCTTCGAATAAAAAATAATTGTGATTCAAAATGAATGATATTCCATCAACCAAAAATTCTATTTGTTTTTCTGCAAATCTATTTTTACTTAGTATGTCATTTATAACCGATACTCCTTTTATATGGGGGATACTAGTATATAGCGATGAGACATCGCACGTGACCCAGGTGTAACTCGATTCCCATATAAGACCTTCGAATTTATTAATCACATCAATCGTATCTCTGAGATAGGCTCTCGTAGATGTGACAACAGGCTGTAAAAAGTAATCAATTTATTTGGATAAGTTGTCACATAGAGAGCCTATCCCAGAGATAATGGGTCTGCCCGGGGGATTTTTGGGGTCCTTATGCACCTTAGGTAGGTGATAAAAACAAGATATTTTGGGTGCCACTTCATAAAGGTAATTATATTCATTCAAATTTAGAATACCATTAGTTTTAGCCAATGTCAAGAATTCAAATAATTCTGCTTTATATTTATTTGTGGGATTAAACGTTAGATTTATATAAGTAGTGGAAGTCTATCGGCTTCCTTCAAGTAGTCCCCCCTGTTTTGGACAACGATCCCCCCACCCTTGTCAGCTGCCCTAAAAATCACATCAGTACATTTACTTAAATTATTTAAGGCATTTCGCTCTTCTTTAGACAAATTGTCTCCTATTTGTGAGCCCATGGATAAGGGATTTTTAGATAGAGCAGCTAGATCCTCACATACTAATTTGTTGAAGATCTTTATATACTCAGATTGAGTGTGCTGAGGATAAAAAATAGACTTTTTCTTTAAATTACAGTGTTTTATAGCAAAATCCTCATTCTCTTCATATATGGAAAAATCTAGGTTTTCTACAGTGTCAGATATTGTGTCAAATGGTGATGAATAAAAATGATCATTTAATGTAGTTAAAACATTCAAAGTTTCGTCATCCTCCTCATTCAATAATGATACTGGATAGGGATGAAGGTCCTCTGACTGTTTAAAAAAGTACCTTTTTAACGTCAAATTACGTATGAACCTCTGAAAGTCTATATACAGATTAAAATGATTAGGGCTACTGTTTGGCGCAAAGTTCATGCCTTTAGCTAGTAATTCAAGTTCGTGTTTATCTAAAATTCTATCTGATAGGTTAAATATAAGTTTGGTCCCTTCTTCTAATTCCAGTGCTCTCTGTTTCTTTTTTCTTTGTTTAATTCCCCCTCTATTACCTCTTGGTCTTCCTCTTCGTGAGGTCTTTTTGGATTTCGTTGTTCAGGGGTTGGTTTGGGAGTAAGGTTTGTGTATTCCCCCCTCCCCCCTGCTGTCTCCAGGGTGGGATCCCTTAAAAAGGAGTGGTATTGGAATTACTATTTCTGCGTTGATGTGTATTATTTATGTTATTTTTATTCTTATAGGGAGCATGTATATTCTGTCTGGGTGAGGGTCCCCCATGGTGATTTGGATTACTCCATCTAGGTCTGGCTCCTTGTTGGTGCCATACTGGTGATTGTGGTTGTTTATCTAAAAATGTTTTGCATATACGCAAGTGTGCTAACCTGACATGAAAAAATTAATATTTCACATTCCAATGTTCTTCACATAGCAGAGTATGTTGTATTTATTCATATATATCTATTTACAGATGTATAGAAATATCTATTTAAAAATACATAGAACATATTCTGCTATGTGCAGAAAATTGGAATGTGAAATATTTACAGTAAATATATAGTTAAAACCATTATTAAATATTAATATTGCATACATTTGCTTTTTCATATTTTCATCTACTTGACTGCAAAGGGTTCCAATGTCTATATATCTATTCATATGCATTTATGTGTTTATATGTGTATATATGTATTCATATGTATTTATGTGTTTATATGTGTATATATGTCTGTAATACATATATACACACGCACATATATATATATATATATATATATATATATACATACATATACATACATAAATACAGAAATATTAGTACTGCACTCTCACTAACCAAAAACTGACAACAACCAGGGTGCAAGCAGGGGTAATAAATAGAAAATATACAGACCTCACTCTTTATTCTGGTGACATTTCGAGGATAACCCCCCCCTTCCTTAGACCACATTTAGGCATGTGTATATATACATATATGAATCTCAATGTTAAAGCCATTTGTCTGCCTTTTTTTCTAACACCTGAGACCTCATATCTTTGAGCCCTTATAATTTTATTGTGCAATATTTTTTATAATATTTTTTTGATAGTGTTATTATAAGTGTAACTGTACTTTACAATGTATTTTGTGACACTTTTTTTGTTTTGCAAAACAGTTAACCAGAGCTCTGAAGTCACAGTAATCACGCTATCCCGACACGCTTTAAATTCAATAGTGCTCAACCGATCACGTTTACTTAATACTTGTTAACAAGTGCTACATATGATGCATGCAAACAGCTGCAATAAACCCGATATCGCTTGCGTGTAACTGTTAGGGCGCCACTTATAATCTGGCTCTATATTTGTTGGAGATTTAAAGTGGGGCAGACACAAATTAGTGAGTGTGAGGCATCCAGCATTTAACAGTAGCCATATCTTTCTTATATATTCAAGAGTATGTGGACACTCCAACTAATTATAGAGTAGAGGTGTTTTAGCCACACACATAGGTTTCTGATATTTGCGCCCTACTAGATCTGTCCCGGTCTACTTTAAGTGCTATTATTGTGAAGTGGAAGCGTCTAGGTGCAATATAAACCAGCCACAAAGTTGTAGACGACACAATCTTTCAGGGCTGCGTGCATCAACAGGTGAACGGATGAGGTTCACTGTTATAAACCTTGTCTGCCCAGCCTTGCGTCAGCCAGGCAGCATTCATAAGTGTTCGCATTAAGGGAAAATCAGTTACATTAATACTGCACCTATATTTAATTGCCTGAGACTGAGTGTAATATCTAAGTGACTATACTTTTTTTTTCTCATTTCCTTTTATTCTCTCCTCTAAAGGGTTTTGATTCTCTTTGAAACATATACAATATTTTATTGCTAGTAACGCAGACAACATAGGGTGCTGTTTTTGTTTTGATATTTTTAATATCTGTATTTTTGTTTCTAGGGACTCCTGTGTGGTTTTTTGTGAAGATTGCACCAATTCGAAATGAGCAAGATAAAGTCGTTTTATTTCTTTGTACATTTAGTGATATCACTGCTTTTAAACAGCCAATTGAAGATGATTCAACAAAAGGTATGTACATGATATTTGTTAAATAAACACATTTATAATAAAAAGACAGTGTGAAATCACTTAGTTTGAAATTAAAATGAGTTATAGATTTCTTTCTGATATATTTTAGGTTATTTCTACTTTTCCTCTCATTGGATACTGTGACCGTCATCAGCCAATCACAAAATGCATATACGTATATTCTGTGAATTCTTGCACATGCTCAGTAGGAGCTGATGCTTCAGAAAGTGTGCACATTTAGATAATGGAAGTAAATTGGAAAGTTGTTTAAAATTGTGTGCTCAATCTGAATAATTAAAGTTTAATTTTGACTTTAGTGTTCATTTAAATGAACATTAGTATTTCAGCCCATTGGCTGCCAGACAGGGGTTAAAATGTGCAGCATAGTAACATGTTGTGACCATCTTTGTCATCCAGTTAAACTTGAGAGGTGAAACTGTGGCCATCTTAAAAGTTATAGATCCATCAGCTTGCAGCTAGCATTCCATTGGTTTGGGATAATTAATTTGTGTAAATATTTATTTTTTTATTGGCATGTAACTTATTCAGCAGATTCCTGAAATATATTCACTGTCGACCAGATTTATGTCTTAACTAATTACAAATGAAAGCAGAGAAAATGTATAGTCTGATTCAACACCCCCAAGAGATGAATAAATGCACCATTTGCCAATAAAGATTTTTTTTTTAAACAATACAGTATTTATATTCATGAAAATAAAACAAAAACTAAATAATGCAGGCACTAAATGTTAGTGTTACAAAGTAATTGGAATTGATTTACCCACAAGATAGCTCTGTCATTTAGATTTATTACTTATTCTGATAAAATGAATATCAACAGCAGATTTATTTATCAATGTACAATACATGAAAACATTGTGGAATTTTGTTATCATCAGTATTTATTTGATGTGTAAGATCTTCATCAGAGTTTTCTTTTTACAGGTTTTTTTCCCCTTTCTGGGATGGTGAAAAAACCCCATTATACATTATTTTAATCAAAATGAACATCAATAAAAAATCTAAACATAAATAAAAAAAAATGGTACATGATTATGTTTAGGAAAATGTATGGCATTGGCAAAACTCCCAACTGTACCACCATCCTTCAAAATGTGTTTTGCCATTACTTCTACCACATTAATTCCCCTGGATTGCAACCTAATCCAATCATGAGACTGCTTGATTCACCTAATGGCCTCTGATAACCCCCCCCCCTCCCCAGCCTACTGCTCCCAGTAAATGTTAGGTGGTATGAAATGGTTATGTTTGCAAAAGAGCAACAAACCAATATATCCCCCCAGATTCCAGAAAAAATATACTTTGCATTGCACCAAAGAGGAAAGAACGAAACAGCAAAGGATTATGTTTTTCCTGACTCTGGCTATCAGCAGCAAGGATGAGTACTATGGGATGATAGTAAAAAGCTTCAGTCGAGTATTACACATCCACACACTTTTTATCCACATTTTAGTGGTGTGAGACTCCAGTGGATGTTGCTTGGCTCAGATGCATATTAACTGTTTGGGAAACTGGGGGTGGCAGAAACATGGCTCTTTATAGCATTAGGTTGGACAACCTTGCCTTACAGTATATGCTAACAGTCTAATCTATTAAGTCTTTACAAATTTGTACATATTCTATGGAGAACTGATGTTTCTATACTGATTATGCCCAGGACCAGTATGGCAACCTTCTTGTAACTATTTATTGACTTATTTATTAAAAGTAATTTTATCTGACCAGCAACTACTCATTTAATGGTACATAAACCCCATTTTTATCTTTCATGATTTAGATAGAACATACAATTTTAAGCAACTTTCCAAAGTACTTCTATTATCAAATTTACTTTGTTCTCTTGGCATCCTTTGTTGAAAAGGAGGTAAGAAGGCTCAGGGCGTGCATGTGTCTGTAGCACTGTAGCAGTTTTGAAACACTGTTTTTAACAATTGTATACATTGTGCAAACTGCTGCCACCTAGTTCTCAAAAACATTTTTGCAAAACTGCTTCCGTATAGCTATCTAGATAAGTGCATGCTCCCAACCCAGGGCCTAGTTTCCATTGCTGTTTTAAACTGTTTAAACTGGTGATAACCAAACATATCTCCTTTAAAGTCTATGGAGATATTTTATGTTAACACCAGGTTTCACAATTTGCATCAGCTATGGAAACTAGACGTAGGTATTCACTTCAACTCAGAATACCATGGCAACAAAGTAAATTTAATACAGACGTAAATTAGAAACTTTCTTTAAATAGTATTCTCTACCTGAATCATGAAAGAAAAAAAGGTGTTTCATGTCCCTTTAATATGAGATTACTTATTCTTTTTTGTGAGTGCTATAATACAGTATATGGTTTCAAAAGGCAGATTAATTCCTGTGCAAACTAATTTGTTCGCAGACTAAATTATGCAATTTTCTTTATAATGCGTTTGCTTTTGATTAACTCCATTAGAGGTGAAGTGATTATTTTCAGAGGAATATTGGTGTTATCACCTAATGTTAAAAAAACAAAAAATACAGAATTTTGTCTCCTTATCCAATACAAGCTTAGAACATTATTAGGCAATAAAATGTCATGAATGATGTATAAAAGATGTTAAAGACTCAAACTGGTACAAATTAAAATTGTCTTGTTTTCACTGGTAATCTGAATAAATTGTATTTGCTTTTTTTGGAAATGTGATATGTGTTATTTTCAGAACTTGTCTGAATAAACATTATCTTACTCAATCATTACTTTTTAAATGTACTTTAATTTAATTTGACAAACACTGTCAAGCAAAGTTAATAAGATTTGCTAGTTATTATATTTCTGCCGTTGGAAATGTTCAATATAAAACATAAGAAACCTGTGCATAAAAAATAAAATATATATACATTTTACAACAGAGTTAAAGTCTGGAAAATCTTTAATCCTTGAACCAAAAGTAAATAAAAATAATAAGAAAAAAGTACTAAAAATACATTTTTTGCAAAAATCTAATAATCAGTCTTTCTAGATGAAAAATGTAGAGGTATTTTTTAATATCTGTTTAAATGAGATAATTTAAATCTTATTTGACAGACCATTGTTTCAATTTCATAATACACTTGTTTTAAACCTTGGATACATAGGGCGCGATCCGATATAGATCGCAGTTTGCGGCGCAAGCGAGGGAACCGGCGTCACCCGCAGTTTCAGCTCGCAACTCGAGCTATCCCATATAAGTCGCCGTCAGATGCTAACGTGCCGTAAGTCTGACAAACCAGCGATGTCCAGAAATCTGCGCAAGTACAAATTTCTGGCGTCGCCAGTGACTTGCGGCACGTTAGAAACTGCCGGCGCCTATAAAACCTGACTAAAGTCTAAAACACCCACACTGTCTAACACGCCTCCCTAACATAGCCCGACAAGTCTAACACGCCTCCCTAACATAGCCCGACACGTCTAACCCTCTATCCGCTATCCCCCCTCACTAGCCTAACAATAAAAAAGCTATTAACCCCTAAACCGCCGCTCCCGTACCCCGCCGCAACCTAATAAAGTTATTAACCCCTAAACCGCCGCTCCCGTACCCCGCCGCCAGCTATATTATATCTATAACCCCCTAAAGTGAGCCCCTAACACCGCCGCCATCTATATTAAAATTATTAACCCCTAATGTAAGCCCCTTACACCGCCGCCATCTCTATTAAAATGATTAACCCCTTATTTAATCTACCTACCCCGCCGCCAGCTATATTATCTATATTAACCCTAAGTATATTATAGTTAATATAGGTATTACATTATATATATTAACTATATTAACCCTAATTATATTAGGGTTAATATAGTTAATATAGTTACTATAGTATTTATATTAACTATATTAACTCTATCTAACCCTAACACCCCTAACTAAATTTATATTAAATTAATCTAATTCATTTATAAACTAAAATATTCCTATTTAAATCTAAATACTTACCTATAAAATAAACCCTAAGATAGCTACAATATAATTAATGATTACATTGTAGCTATGTTAGGGTTAATATTTATTTTACAGGTAAATTGTTAACTATTTTAACTAGGTATAATAGCTATTAAATAGTTATTAACTATTTAATATCTACCTAGTTAAAATAATTACCCAATTACCTGTAAAATAAATCCTAACCTAAGTTACAAATACACCTACACTATCAATAAATTAATAAACTACAAACATCTATCTAAAAATACAATTAAATTAACTAAACTAAATTACAAAAAAAAACAAACACTAAATTACAAAAAATAAAAAAAGATTACAAGATTTTTAAGCTAATTACACCTATTCTAAGCCCCCTAATAAAATAATAAACCCCCAAAATAAAAAAAATTCCCTGCCCTATTCTAAATTAAACAAATTTCAAAGCTCTTTACCTTACCAGCCCTTAAAAGGGCCTTTTGTGGGGCATGCCCCAAAGAATTCAGCTCTTTTGCATACAAATACAATACCCCCCCATTAGAACCCACCACCCACATACCCCTATTCTAAAACCACCCAAACCCCCCTTAAAAAAGCCTAACACTACCCCCCTGAAGATCTCCCTACCTTGTCTTCACCACACCGGGCCGAACTCCTGATCCGATCCGGGCGATGTCTTCCTCCAAGCGGTAAAGAAGAATTCTTCCTCCGGCGATGTCTTCCTCCAAGCGGCAAAGAAGAATTCTTCCTCCGGCGACGTCTTCCTCCAAGCGGCAGCAAAGTCTTCATTCTTCCGGCGGCATCTTCAATCTTTTTTCTTCGCTCCGCCGCCGCGGAGCATCCATCCCGGACGCGGAACAGCCAATAGAATGCAAGCTCAATCTGATTGGCTGATTGGATCAGCCAATCGGATTGAACTTGAATCTGATTGGCTGATTCAATCAGCCAATCAGATTTTTCTAACTTAATTCCGATTGGCTGATAGAATCCTATCAGCCAATCGGAATTCGGCGGACGCCATCTTGGATGACGTCATTTAAAGGTACCTCATTCCAAATTCAGTAGTCGTCCGGGATGGATGCTCCGCGGCGGCGGAGCGAAGAAAGAAGATTGAAGATGCCGCCGGAAGAATGAAGACTTTGCTGCCGCTTGGAGGAAGACGTCGCCGGAGGAAGAATTCTTATTTGCCGCTTGGAGGAAGACATCGCCGGAGGAAGAATTCTTCTTTGCCGCTTGGAGGAAGACATCGCCGGAGGAAGAATTCTTCTTTGCCGCTTGGAGGAAGACATCGCCCGGATCGGATCAGGAGTTCGGCCCGGTGTGGTGAAGACAAGGTAGGGAGATCTTCAGGGGGGTAGTGTTAGGCTTTTTTAAGGGGGGTTTGGGTGGTTTTAGAATAGGGGTATGTGGGTGGTGGGTTGTAATGGGGGGGGTATTGTATTTGTATGCAAAAGAGCTGAATTCTTTGGGGCATGCCCCACAAAAGGCCCTTTTAAGGGCTGGTAAGGTAAAGAGCTTTGAAATTTGTTTAATTTAGAATAGGGCAGGGAATTTTTTTTATTTTGGGGGTTTATTATTTTATTAGGGGGCTTAGAATAGGTGTAATTAGCTTAAAAATCTTGTAATCTTTTTTTATTTTTTGTAATTTAGTGGTTTTTTTTTTTGTAATTTAGTTTAGTTAATTTAATTGTATTTTTAGATAGATGTTTGTAGTTTATTAATTTATTGATAGTGTAGGTGTATTTGTAACTTAGGTTAGGATTTATTTTACAGGTAATTGGGTAATTATTTTAACTAGGTAGATATTAAATAGTTAATAACTATTTAATAGCTATTATACCTAGTTAAAATAATTAACAATTTACCTGTAAAATAAATATTAACCCTAACATAGCTACAATGTAATTATTAATTATATTGTAGCTATCTTAGGGTTTATTTTATAGGTAAGTATTTAGATTTAAATAGGAATATTTTAGTTTATAAATGAATTAGATTAATTTAATATAAATTTAGTTAGGGGTGTTAGGGTTAGATAGAGTTAATATAGTTAATATAAATACTATAGTAACTATATTAACCCTAATATAATTAGGGTTAATATAGTTAATATATATAATGTAATACCTATATTAACTATAATATACTTAGGGTTAATATAGATAACATAGCTGGCGGCGGGGTAGGTAGATTAAATAAGGGGTTAATCATTTTAATAGAGATGGCGGCGGTGTAAGGGGCATACATTAGGGGTTAATAATATTAATATAGCTGGCGGCGGTATAGGGGGATTAGATTAGGGGTTAATAATTTTTATATAGGTGGCGGCGGTGTAAGGGGTCAGATTAGGGGATAGATAAGGTAGATGACAGCGGTGTAAGGGGTTCTAATTAGGGGATAGATAAGGTAGATGGCGGCGGTTTTAGGGGCTCACAGTAGGGGGTTAGTTTATGTAGATGGCGGCGGGGTCCGGGAGCGGCGGTTTAGGGGTTAATAACTTTATTAGGGATTTCGGGGGGGGGGGGGATCGCGGTTGACAGGTAGATAGACATTGTGCATGCGTTAGGTGTTAGGTTTATTTTAGCAGATCGCGGTTGACAGGGAGATAGACATTGCGCATGCGTTAGGTGTTAGGTTTATTTTAGAAGATCGCGGTTGACAGGGAGATAGACATTGCGCATGCGTTAGGTGTTAGGTTTATTTTAGCAGCCAGTTTAGGGAGTTACGGGGCTCCAATAGTCAGCGTAAGGCTTCTTACGGCTGCTTTTTGTGGCGAGGTGAAAATGGAGTAAGTTTTCTCCATTTTCGCCACGTAAGTCCTTACGCTGCATATTGGATACCAAACTGCGCGGGTTTGGTATACCTGCCTATGGCCCAAAAAACTACGGGCGACGGCAGAAATATACGCGCGTAACTTCTAGGTTATGCCGTATATGTGATACCAAACCCGCGCAAATATTGGCGTCGCCGGCTTTTGCGGGCGACGATTTTTATCGGATGGACCCCATAGTTGTAATTGTTCCTTTTTAATATTTTTTTTATGAATGTTAATTCCCTACAAACATTTCCCGTGCATTTTATAAGACCCATTTAAAATATTTTACAACATTTTTGCATTTAAAAAAAAGGATTTAAATCCTTGAGCCAAAAATAAAAAACAAAAATATATTTTTGCAAAATAATTTTTTTTTTATCTCTTTCTTGTTAAAAAATAAATAAATAGGGGAACATAAAAATATCTTAATAAAAAAAATCTTGTTCTATATCTATTTAAGATTAAAAAACTTAAATCTAATATTATAACCCATCATTTAAATTTTATAAATCAATTGTTTTTATACATTGGATATATTTGTTCCCCCTGTTGTGACGTTTTTTGTATCTTGGATATCTGTATGTTACCAAGAACCAGTGCCAGAGTACCCACAATGCAGCCAGCTTAGGGCTTCATCAGTATAGAGGGACTTTAGCCGTATGTAAAACATTTCTTCACGTCTTACCTTTTTAACTTCAGACTTTACTATATGTATCTGCTATATAAAGTCGCTATAACAGTGTTTTTTTTACAAGTTTTCTGGGCCCCAGTAGAGGATCTTGTCTAGGGCCTACATGATTAAAGGGATATTAAGGAACTCAAAATTACCCCCTCCCATGAAATGTTTATTTATGCCATTAAAAGAAAAACCTACATCACTCAGACATTAGTTTTCTGACCCTACTACATGCTGCACTCTTATCACTTGATCAGTGCAGGATCTCATTTATGTCTCTGATATAAAAAAATGGAGAATTACGCTTTATGATTGGTGACTGAGGGGGTGGCAACAAATGTCCCCTCCTCTGGAATTTGCTTCTTGTATCTAATCTTATTGGGACATTGTGCTGTAATCCTTCTAATTTAGGGCCATATTACCAGTGGCATGCTGCATTGTTTTCTTCTTGCATGTAACTGTGCTAAGGTTAACATTTTAGCACGTCCTGATAAGCGTGTGTATTAAAAAGTTAGCGTGCATTACTCAAGAGCACTTACCTCAAGACCGAGCTAACTTCTCCCCATAGACTTCTATAGGGCACTCTATAAAAAAAAACAACTATTAGTTATCAATTATCACACGTGTGCTAACCCGACACTGTGCTGGACCAATTGTGCTTCAGCCAAAGGTAAATTAGGAATACTTCAAATTCCTATGTTCTTCACATGTTCTTTTTATGTTATATTATTAATTAAAAGAACAATATATATCTATTTCTATATATCTATATGTATATATATAACAAATGTAAGGTACTTTAAAAACAGAAATACTTTCCTATGAGATGATATAAGTGGAAGTGCACAAATATTGTGCACTTGCAGGTGGACAAGGTTTCCAGTTACGGAACCTACATGTCACATGTTCGGTCCCGTCAATGCTGCCTAAGGACGGAGGCTTCCTATCTTGCGATCACAGGCTTGCTCATCTTTCTGCAGCCTGACAAATTGAACCCTATGGGGCATATTTATGATTGTGCGAGCGGACATGATCCGATATAACGGATCATGTCCGCTGCACATCGATAAATGCTGACAGCATAGGCTGTCGGCATTTATCATTACACCAGCAGTTATTGTGACCTGCTGGTGCAATACCGCCCCCTGCAGATTCGCGACCGCTAGCAGGGGGTGTCAATCAACCCGATTATATTTGATCGGGTTGATTTCTGTCGATTTCTGTCCGCCGCCTCAGAGCAGGCGGACAGGTTATGGAGCAGTGGTCTTTAGACTGCTGCTTCATAACTTTTGTTTCCGGTTGAGCCTGAAGGCTCACCGGAAACACGGGGCATCAAGCTCCATACGGAGGTGATAAATATGCCCCTAAGTGTTGAATCACATCCCAGTTGTAAATTTAGCATCTGTTGGTAACTGCAATCATCTGCACATACTTTACTGGAAGTTTTAGTATTGCAATTTTTTTAAGTTTTAATGTGCTGAAGACTAAGTTATTATACATAACCAGCATTACATTATGAAATACATTACATTATAAAGTATTTTACACAGCGTAAACTTCCATTTTACTATGCTTTGATTCCATAGCATTTTTAACATGTTTATTTTAAAAACGATATACTTCTGTTTCGTTATCAGAGCACTTTGATGTGTCCAAATTTCTTTAAAGCAAGCTGCACTGAACATGTTAATATGACCCTTTGATCTGCCTTTAGTGCTCACTATCAAAGTCTTGCAGCTTTCAAACAAGAACACAACATTCAGTATTATTGTAAGTTACAGGACTGAGGCAAAGCTTTAACCATAACGTTTATCACAGGTTATGCAAAGGGAAAGCCTTCGTACTTGTGACAATCAAGTCATTTTTATATCTATGTAGTTTATATCACCAATTAAGCACTGCATTGCAAATGGTCTACATGTAAAATATCTCAAATTTGTTTTGTAAAAGAAAAATGTGCATTGCTTTACAGTCCAGGGGGATCGCTGTGGTCAATAATAGAGAAATCTAAATGGGTGGCGGCACTGATCAAGCAATACTGTGTAGAATGTTGCAGGGTTAGTTTGCTGAAGTCTGCAGAATGCATTTTTACTGTCCAGGTGAAAAGCTGTGATCAATAAGAGATATGTAAATGAGTGCCTGAACTCATCAAATAATACTGTGTAGCACCTTGCAGAGTAAGGAGCCAAATTATTCGGAGCTTGATGCCCCTGTTTACGCGCGAGCCTTTAGGCTCGACAAAAACAGTAGTTATGAGGCAGCTATCTAAAGACTGCTGCTCCATAACTTGTCTGCTGCCTCTGAGGCTGCGGTCTTCAATCCGCCTGATCCTATACGATTGGGCTCATTGACACCCGCCACTATCGGCGGATTGGCCGTGAATCTAAAGGGGGCGGCATTGCACAATCAGTTCACCAGCATACGCTGTCGGCATTTATCGATGTGCTGTGGACATGATAGTAAATCGGAGGATAAATAGGAGCGCCTAGGGCTTAGGTATAAACAGGAATCACACTATGATTAAAAATACATTAATTTATTATACCATCTCAATATAAACAAAAATATTAAAATATTAAAATGAATACGACCATTGATTGGAACAAGTTATTTGGACCCTTGTTAGAGGATCTTAGCTTAATTGGATCAGTTTCTCTTCTGGTAGTAACAGATATAGAAATTAAAACAGGTGCTGTGCTTAATCGCAATAAGAAATTAAAACAATACTGTGCTTGATCACAATAATAAATTAACTTAGCTTAGTTACACAACATATAGTACATATAATTGTGACAAGATAGTGAAAATCGGTGATCAATGCTAATGTGGAAAACTGTGATCAAAAAATATTGTACCAAACAAAAAAGGGGTAGAAAAATTCAAAGATATTCAAAATAGTCAAAAAATCGAAAAAATCAAAAATCAAAAGGTGAAAAAATGAAAAAATAATATGCTATATTATACTAATATGAATAATTCTTTAGGAGCTGTAGGCAAGAAACTCTGCGGTTTCTATCCATGCCACTTATGTAAGGCATGTCAACATGGTATCAAGAGTAACTGCCTGAAATCTAAAGTAACTAATGAAGTATTCCAAGTTAAACAAACCATCAGATGTACAGACAAGTTTGTGGTTTACCCAATTGAATGCGGTTGTGGTCTGCAATATGTCGGATAGAATCCGCAAACATTTACTACAGATAAAATGGGGTAAAATAGACTTGCCTCTCTACAAACATTTTAAAGAAATACATGGGGGAAATAACAAAAGTTTCAGATACATGGGGATTTGTAAACTAAATAAGGATTGGAGGGGTGGGAATATGGAAAGTAAAATGTTGAAGATAGAATCGAAGTGGATATTCAACTTAGACTGCATCTATCCAAAAGGACATAATGCCAGTTTTGAAATAGTACATCTATTCCAATAGCACAAAAGGCATCCCCCCGCACCGGTATCCCAAAGTTATCCCCTTAAACTGACATTCCCTTTAAATTGGTTTGTTATATGAACCCAGTACCGCATGTTTTTGAGTCAAAAGTGCCACACATATCATCATGAAGCTATCGAATCCCGAGTCTTCTATAAAATATAAAATATGAATTGAACCTAATGTTTTTATCATCAGATATATATTTTAATCTGTATACAAAGGTCGATCATGGTGTTAGATACCCCACAAGTATGATAATCCACATCCTAATGATATTGGTTGTGTTCTATCTAACTGTCTAGAATATTTGTTAAATTGTTCTCTTGCCTCCCTTGAATAACCACTAGTGTGAATAATTGAGAGGTTGATACTGATTAAATTATAATTGAGGTTTTTATATTTATCCTACCTTCATCAATTACTTTATTATGATCCCAGATACCTACAAATATTCCTATTTGGTAATCCATTTAAGCATAGTATTTTATAAGCCCTTCACTATACTGTGTATCGATGTAATTAATATTGTGTCCGAAACCTGTGTATCCTGGTATCCATGAGCCTAAAATCTAGCTCAAATTTAAGTATAGAAACAATCTTCATACCCCCCTTTTTTCCTCTATAGAATATAATATCCAGCCGGTTAACAGATAACATAATTTTTTGCCAATAATTTTTTGCCAACATCCAAAATGGTAGCGCGTCCGCCGGAAGTACAATAAACCGGAAGTCGGCCGCAGCTACCGGAAATGATGCAACCGGAAGTATCTAGCAAACGGATATCCGGTTTAGCGGGGAAATGATGCGGTAAGCGTTTGGCGGCAATTTTTACCGCCGGAATTCGAAATTTGCCGCAATTTGATTTAGAAACTCACCAAACATGGGGTATATAAGTTTAGTCATATCATAGCCTCATTATATCTTGAGAAAGGCTCCGCTGCAGGGCCGAAACGCGTGGAGATTTGTGAGGCTTCATCAGTACCAGGACTTTTGGCTTTTGGGATAAGTTTGATTACCATTAGACTTTATCCTATAGGCCCTTTATGTGAGGATTTTTTCTGTTTTTGTTTTCAGGTCCATGTTGTAAAGACTAGGATTCTGGATCAGGACAGCCTCTAAGGATATTGTTTTTATTCCCTTCCAACAGTTTCCCACAGTTTGGATTATTTCCAATTGGACCTATCACTTGGACATTTTATAGAATCTGTATTTTTTAATATTTTGTATATTTTATATTTAATATTTTGTATTTTTTAATAATTTATTGACATATCTGTAAGTTTTTGCTAGCAACATTGCAATCCGTTTAACCTATATTAGTAACGAGAATATTGTTACCATATTGTTTTTTGATTTGTTGTTTGGGCCAATATTATAGCATATTATATGAGATTCTTTTCCTTATAGGAGTCTGTATTATGGTTGATTGTAGAATTGATTAGAATCACTATTACTATTGTGACACAGTTTTTCACATAACTTTTTAAGCACATATCCATATTTATAATTCACCTTTTTGACAAACCGGTTTTGTCTTTTATTTTTTCATTTTTTCACCTTTTGATTTTTGATTTTTCGATTTTTTGACTATTTTGAATATCTTTGAATTTTTCTACCCCTTTTTTGTTTGGTACAATATTTTTTGATCACAGTTTTCCACATTAGCATTGATCACCGATTTTCACTATCTTGTCACAATTATATGTACTATATGTTATGTAACTAAGCTAATTTATTATTGTGATCAAGCACAGTATTGTTTTAATTTCTTATTGCGATTAAGCACAGCACCTGTTTTAATTTCTATATCTGTTACTACCAGAAGAGAAACTGATCCAATTAAGCTAAGATCCTCTAACAAGGGTCCAAATAACTTGTTCCAATCAATGGTCGTATTCATTTTAATATTTTAATATTTTTGTTTATATTGAGATGGTATAATAAATTAATGTATTTTTAATCATAGTGTGATTCCTGTTTATACCTAAGCCCTAGGCGCTCCTATTTATCCTCCACTGCTATTACTCCTAGACCTAATAGGGGGTCTTCCTAATAGTGTAGCCGGTATTTAGTCTTAGGCGCTGTCCGCCCTCCCATCCATATCCATGATAGTAAATCGGCTCCTAAGTCTGCTCAAGTCTGCAGAATGCGCTCCTGAATTATAACGGAAAATCCCATTTTGAGTGTGATGTCCCTTTAATATTATAATTGGTTCTAACTGTAAAAACAATGGCTAATTATTAATATAAGATACAATGTATAAAGCTATGATGTAATGTCATTGTGTTTGCTGCATGTGTTTCATCTGTGTTTTATTTCAAGTTTGTTTTGTTTTAAAGCTTAGCCTAAATATTTATATTTAATCGCGTTTAATCAATGTTCATAAATACAAAGGTGCTGAAACATTTTCCATTTAACACATTGGTAGATAATTTATAGCAATTGCTTTGTCCCTGTGTGTAATGTCAATTTTGTTTTTCCAAGGCTGGGGAAAATTAGCACGCCTGACAAGAGCACTTACCAGCAGCAGGGGGGTTCTGCAGCAGCTTGCTCCAACGGTACACAAAGGAGAAAATGTTCATAAGCATTCACGGCTTGCTGAGGTAAAACAAACTAATATAAATAATGCATTCTTCTTCAATGTAGTGTTTCTTCATGTCAAACAAACATTCAGACAAGGTTGTATATATTTATACAAAGGTATACACATTATCTATCTATCTATCTATCTATCTATCTACCTACCTCTATCTCTCTCTCTTGGTCTGTCTGTCTGTCCATGTCTATCTGTCTGTGTATCTATCTGTCTGCCTGCCTATCTTTCTGTCCATGTATGTCTATCCATGTCTATATGTCTGTTTCTATCTATCTATCTATCTATCTATCTACCTACCTCTATCTCTCTCTATCTCTGTCTCTCGGTCTGTCTGTCTGTCCGTCTATCTATGTCTATCTGTCTGTGTATCTATCTATCTGTCTGCCTGCCTATCTTTCTGTCCATGTCTGTTTATCCATGTCTATATGTCTGTTTCTATCTATCTATCTATCTATCTATCTATCTATCTATCTGTATGTATATGTCAGTCTGTCTGTGTATCTATCTTTCTGCCTTTGTGTCTATCCATATCTATCTATCTATCTATCTATCTATCTAGCTACAGAATCAATCTTTAACTATCTATCTTTCTGTCTGTCTATATCTATCTACCTACCTACCTACCTACCTACCTACCTCTATCTCTCTCTCTCTCGGTCTGTCTGTCTGTCCATGTCTATCTGTCTGTGTATCTATCTGTCTGTCTGCCTATCTTTCTGTCCATGTCTGTCTATCCATGTCTATATGTCTGTTTCTATCTATCTATCTATCTATCTATCTATCTATCTATCTATCTATCTGGATGTCTATGTCAGTCTGTCTGTGTATCTATCTGTCTGCCTTTGTGTCTATCCATATCTATCTATCTATCTATCTATCTATCTATCTATCTATCTATCTATCTACAGAATCAATCACTAACTATCTATCTTTCTGTCTGTCTATATCTATCTATCTATCTATCTATCTATCTGTCTGCCTGTCTATCTGTCCACGTCCGTCTATCCATGTCTATCAGTTTGTCTATCTATCATGTATTATCTATCTATCATTTATTATCTATCTATCATTTATCTATCTATCTATCTATCTATCTATCTATCTATCTAAAGAATAAGAATTTATATGATCTATGTAGCAGTGTAAATATTTATATTTTTATTACGACTTGAATCCATTTGTACATTTAAATAATACCTTTATATCTGCTTCCTATTAACAGTAAATGACTCTGGTAAATAAGTAACGTAAATGAATATATACTATTTTTTCACAAATAATTTGATGCATAGTGGTCTAGATTAATGAATCAGTCAAATAATTTTCCAGTGAGGAAAAAAATGGTTCAATTTGTGTATGAAGCCAATTCATTTTTGAGAAGCTATATCATAGTCTATAAAATCACATAGACATTGGAAATATTTCTGTAGTTTTTTTTTTAATTAGTAACGAATTAAGCTAAATTTATATGTTACATGTTACAGCACTTACACTTAAAATGAAATGAAATCAAATGTTTTTTGATGGTTAATATTATTGGAAATTGTAGGGTCTATATACATTATCAGGGACATGATGACATAGACAAGTACAAATGCAGCATATTTATAAGCCCATTTTTCCCCCTTGAGTTATGTCAAGACTCACAAATCACTGCAGGTTGTTATTAAATATATCCTTCCTCTGGCTGTAAAATATAAGCAACATCTCAGTCGGGCATTGGTTTAGAAATGGAACAAGGCTTGTAGTATGTTTATTTTTTAATGGAGTTTCCTACTAATGTCTACAGTATATTCCATTTTGTATCAGCAATGGGGTCTTCTAGACCAGAAAGAAAAAATACTATTTGGTAGAGGATGTTTGTAATCTAGTTATAGTTTCTTGTTGACTAACAAAATAAATGTAAAATAATGTAAATGACTTACATGGTTAATGCAGCAATGCAAACCTGCCAATCACAATGCAAACCTGCACCTTTGAGTTGCTACAAATTGTTTGCAAAGCTGTCACCCTTTCAAAATCCCATATTTATTTCTCACGACGGGGTCACATGCATCACTTGAGTCAGCAGAAAGAAGACAGGGGTTTTGATTGAGTGTCATCTTTGTTAACATTTTTTAGATAATGCAAGCAGTGTAACAAAGAGGCTGAATTGTGGCATACAGTCATTACAGGGGAACAGTGAAATAGAAGATTCACCTTTTTTGTATTTATTGGAAAATAGAGAAAAAATGTCAGGCTAAATTCCAGTCTAGCTGTTTGTTTGTGTTTTATGATATCTGATTTGGTATTTAGAAATCCTATACATTATGTGTAGAAGAGGCTCATCCTCAGAACATCTGGATGTAGGTCTGCTGTACCTACAAAATACAAATAGTTGACATTTGCAAACACTAGTCTTTGTATTATTATAGGTGTGAGTGGTATCACTGTTTTCTAAAAATCTTCTGATATCCTTGACAGTCCCTGGCACTAGTATAAAATGACATGGCAAAATATATATTCCAGTATCTTTTGATCACCAGCTTTATGGGGAACATTATTTATATGAGGATTTCATACCATTGGGTATTGTCTTTGAAAGTCTCTAAACTGAAAGATTGCTTACCACAATGCAAGGGTGTTAAAGGTCCAGATCTTGTGCACAGTGAAATCTTGATACTTATTATATCCTGTTGCAAAAATATTATGGTTGTCAATCTTGATCTCAAGTAAGGTAAGAGTCAGTGGTCAGGATAGGGATTTGAGTTAAGGTTTGGGGTTATACAGTTTGGTAATGAGATTAGGGCAGCATTCAAGTTAGGTTTAGGGAGTTGAGATTACATTTATGGATTGAAAGGGGCTGGAATTAGGCCTATGGATTGGATTAGGATTTTTAAAAATATTTTAAAGGCACATAGAAGTCAAAAATAAATTTCTATTATTCAGATAGAGTGTACAATAAAAAAAAAAAAATCAAGCTGACTTCTATTAGCAAATTTACTTCTTTCTCTTGGTATCCTTTGTTGAAACTTAGCTCCTTCCCTAAGTAGGCTCTGGAGTGTGCTCCATATAAGTGCTCAATTATGCTTCTGAGCCTACCCCAGTATACTTTCATGGAAAGAAGCTAGGTTTCAATAAAAGAGACCAAAACAACATTTGATAATAGCAGTAAATTGTATTTTTGTTTAAAAATTAAAGTCATAAAAAGATTAATGTTATTGTTGCTTTGCATGCCTCTTTAAATAAGGCTCTTTAATATGAATTTGTTGAGTTTAAAGGGACATAAAGGGACATAAAACCCCAAATCTTTTCAATGTATTTTTCTTATCAAATTTTTTTCATTTATAGCAGCAATGTACTACTGGGAGCTCGCTGAATTCACCAGGTGAACCCATAACTAGAGGCATGATTATAGCCACCAATTAGCTAGTGTATTGCTATTCTTGAGTCTACCTATGTATGCTTTTTAACAAAGAATACCAAGAGTATGAAACAAATTAGAAGAAGAAGAAAATTGGAAAGCTGTTTAAAATTGTTGCTCTGTCTGCATCATGAAAGAAACAAATGTGGGGTTTATCTCTCTTTAATGGGGCAGAATATATCCTCTACTGTTCTTTACTTGAGAGTTAATTACAGAGTTTTCATCTCTCTTTAGTGGTCTATCCACATCTGTTTGTTATGGTCGTCTCACTGGATAGAATGAAAGGTGTCTTGAGGGGCTTGTTGTGGGCATTCCAGGGCACTCTAGACATGTGGTGGGCATTTTTAACTTACACTTATGCTCAGGATGCAAAATGACTGTCTTTATAGGGACAGGAAACCCCCAAAATTTATTTCATGATTCAGATAGAACATACAATTTCCAACAACTTTCCAATTTACTTCTATTATCAAATTTGCTTAATTCTCTTGTTATCCTTTGGTGAAGGAACAGCATTGCACTACTGGCAGCTACTGAACACATCTAGTTAGCCAATCACAAAAGACAAATGTGTGCAGGCACCAATCAGCAGCTAGCTCCCACTAGGGTAGGATACATGCGTATTTTTTTTCAACAAGAGATACCAAGAGAACAAACCACATTTAAAAATATAAGTTAATTTAAAAGTGTTGTTAAATCACACCTGCAAGTTTAATTGTGACTTTCCTTTCCCTTTAAGTTTTCTTTGTGGCATATGTTAAAGTGAACTGTTTTATAGAGGGAGCTTTTTTCATCTTAAAAGGACATTACATCCAAAATTAAAATCAACATGGATGCATTTCAGTTTTGAATAGAAGCATTTTTGTAATATACTTGTATCAGTAAAAATGCTTCAAATAAAATCTATAGCTGTTTCAAAAGTGTATTTAAGTATGCACCGTGCACCAGCATTTTAAACACAGCCCTTGCCCAGAGAGCCTAAGATGCTTTTACCATCTTGTAATGACTCAATTTGTTAATTGTTGACATGATACAAGCAGCTGTAGTATTTAAAATGCTGGTGCACTGAGAATATCTAGCTATGGTTCACGTGCACAAGCAGAGAAAAATGCTAACACTAAAATAGTGATAACTTTTACTAGAAGCATTTTTGCCTATACATGTGTGCTTCAAATATTTTTCTATTCAAAGATGTAATTCCTCTATGTGCATTTAAACTTAGACCAGAATGTTGCTTCTATGTAGATACTTTTGTAATGCAGTATCCTTTACAGTAGAAATACTTCTATGCACCAAGATAAATGTTGCTTCATTGATTATATTGGACAATGACTCCCAATGTGCAGATGTGAACAAGAGCAGGTACAAATCTTTATTAATTTTCAAGTTGGAATGTTGCAAATTATTAGTTTTATTATTGGGATTTATAAAATCTAGGTCATTCCTTAGATCCAATGTTGCTTTTTGTGTGTGCTTAAATGCAGGTTTGTAACATTTATCTTTTACATATAGGAATGCGTTTTTGGCTCAGGTAATAATTGCTTACTAGCTCTGCAAATGAAAAACTAAACACAAAAGTGCTATTCTTTAAAAAAAAAAAAAAAAAATCTGCACCCTGATGATATATATAGTAATATTATATTTTTTTACCATTAAATGGTTTATGGAAAATGCCAAATGTAAACACTGGCTTCAAAACGATTTGTGTTACAAAGCAGCTCTGCAGAGTAATTTGTAGTTAACGTAAGACTGCATTATCATTGTGTAAATAACTGAATTACATCATTTCAATCAATGAATTGAATTGTTTTAATGGCTTTAATACCCCCTTTGGGAAGACTGATACAGATGGCAAAAAATCTCCAGCTAAACAAACAAAGACTCTGGCTACCTGTGTGAGAGATCATTTAGTGTACGTAAAGTGACATATCCTTGGAATGACTTCTTTATTACTTTTATATAAGCCAATAATAAGGTAGGTTACTGTTAATGCAGAGTTTCTATGTGATTTTTAAATCACTGTAATCTACTTTGTAGCTGGTTTAAGCACTAGCCATGCAGTAGCTGGAAACCATTTCATGCTGTTGATCCTCAAAAAAATATATATTAAAGGGTCAGTCTTGTACAAAATAAACTTTCATGATTCAGATAGGAAATATAATTTAAAACAACTTTCCAATTTGTTTTATAACCAAATTTGCTTTGTTCATTTGGTATTCTTAGTTGAAAGCTAAACCTAGGAGGTTCATGTGCTGATTTTTTTAGACATTGAAGGCTGCCTCTTATCTGAATGCATTTTGACAGTTTTTTTTTACCACTAGAGGGTGTTAGTTCATGTGTGTCATATAGATAACATGGTGATCACGCACGTGGAGTTACCTAGGAGTCAGCACAGATTGGCTAAAGTACAAGTCTGTAAAAAGAACTGAAATAAGGGGGCATTTTGCAGAGGCTTAGATACAAGGTAATCACAGAGGTAAAAAGTATATTAACATAACAATGTTGGTTATGGAAAACTGGGTAATATGTAATAAAGGGATTATCTATATTTTTAAACAATAAAAACTGGTGAAGACTGTTCCTTTAAAGGGACAGTACACTGTAAAATTGATTTTATATGAATGTATTTTCAATGACTTGTTATACCAGCTGCAGAGTATAAAATGTAGGAGAAATTGCATTTTTCGGTTTATTTGTGTATATGAAGTAGCTGGTTTTGTGCTTTTAAGCCACAGCCTATTGCAATGGGTTGAGCTTCAGGTAATATCAGATCTCATTATGTTATCACTTTGTGTACACACACTTGCTTGTTTATCTTATGTTTGTCTAGAAAACCAAAGCTCAATACCTACAGGCCCATTTATCAAGCTCCATACGGAGCTTGAAGGGCCGTGTTTCTGGCGAGTCTTCAGACTCGCCAGAAACACAAGTTATGAAGCAGCGGTCTAAAGACCGCTGCTCCATAACCCTGTCCGCCTGCTCTGAACAGGCGGACAGGAATCGCCGGACATCAACCCGATCGAATACGATCGGGTTGATTGACAGCTCCCTGCTGGCGGCCGATTGGCCGCGAGTCAGCAGGGGGCGGCGTTGCACCAGCAGCTCTTGTGAGCTGCTGGTGCAATGTTAAATGCGGAGAGCGTATTGCTCTCCGCATTTAGCGAGGTCTTGCGGACCTGATCCGCAGTGTCGGATCAGGTCCGCAAGCCCTTTGATAAATGGGCCTGTTAGAGAGAACAATGGAAAATTATCATTTTATTACTTAACTATCCTGCTCCCCACTGGGAGTGTAATTTCTTCTACTGGCTGTGTTTACTTAGGCTATTTAATAGCTGAGACTCCAGTATAGAAACTTTCAGTATAGGTTGGGAAACCACAGGCTAAATCAGCTACTGTATTTCAAATGCCAAATTATGGGTAAAGGAGCTACTTGCAAACCATTTAAAACACTCCAGCAGGAAAAATGAATCATTGGGAAAAATTTAAAGGGGAGACCATTTTTGGGTGAACTGTCCCTTTAAACATCTCTTTACTTTTGTGCAAAAATGATGATACTTGTCCTAACTTCCCTAGAGATGCAAAAATCATATTCTGTAAGTTTTCTTCAAAACGCTGCCAGTTGCATAAATGAGATATTGATCTGCTGCATTTGGGGAAAAGTAGGTTACTTACAAAAATTGTATTTGGGAATACATACATAAAGTGTTTGTGGTTAAACATGAGGCATTGTGAAGCTTATTTACATGTACTTACCCAGAATCCTTAGTTGCAGTTAAAAACAGAACAAAATTAACAGAGTGGGCTTTCTAGCTTCACCGCTTTTTATTGTAATGGAGGTAATTCATTAAAGAACAGAAAAATCTATAAGTGGGTTCCATTTACTTTAATCTATGAATTAATATTTCTGTCTGTCCGTCTATCTATTAGGCATGAGCTATAAATTTGTTTTGTAAACAAATGTCAAATGTGGCAACAGGCAATGCCATTTGGCTATTTTAAGTGCTGTTTTTTTTAGTGTCAAAAAGCAACACACAAAGATCTGCAATTGCACAGATTGTTGTGTGTTGCACATTACCACTAACAAATTTGGTGCCAAAAATAATTGAATACTTCTTCCTGCGGCCATATTTGGCATTTGTTTTTAAAACAAATGCCAAATAATAAATGTATCTATCTGTCAATCTATCTTTCTGTCTGTTTAGCTATCTATCTAAAAGATTACTCTTATATAATTTAGATGTTATAAACATAATGGACCATATTACAAGTGGTGCACTAATGAAAGCATGGGGCACGATACACAATGCAGCACTAAGATTAACACACGACTTGATATTACAAGTCCATGGAAAAACTGATTTACCAGAGAATGGTTATTGTGACTAATATTGTTGTAGTGCAACCTATACTTTCAATGGAGATTGCAACCACGTTAAATAGCGCTCATACTACAAGTTGAAAATTATAAATTGCGCTCGAGCGAAATCCGAAACTGCGCTAGAATATTTACCATGGCTTTAGACCTGAAGTAAAGTGTAAGGATTAAAAAAAATATTTCTCATAACACATCCAAAACATATAAAATATAGTATTACACATATATACACTTTATAATATATATATATATATTTTTTTAAAAGGGTCAAAAAGGGATAATGTATATAGCAAAGTATATGACTGGGAAGGGCTTTAATGTGTGTGTGTGTATGTATATAAATATATATATATTAAATATATATATATATACATATATGTATAAATATGTGTATGTATACATGTCTATATATGTGTATGCTTGTCTATTTATCTGTAAATATGTTTGTGGACATATACATAAAAAATATACAGATATAAAACACACACACACACACACACACACACACATATATATATATATATACATATATATATATATACATATACATATAGATAGATAAAAAAACTTGCACTCACTGGGATTTTTAGTGATCAATTTTACTTGTAAAACATGTGACGTTTCGAGGATAATATATCCCCTTCCTCAGACTGGAAGTTGCATTGGAGTGAGAGTGCATATCTTTGCTACAAATATATATATATATATATATATATATATATATACTTTTGAGACCTTCCCAGTCAATACCTTTAAACATACAATATCATTTTTATTCATGATTAATCCCCTTAAGTACCCGGAATTTCAGAGAAAAAAGTACTGGAGATTTTTTTAGCAATTTTGTTATCACTCCATTTAAACAAAAATGGTTAATTTTTAATTTCACTGTCTGTATTGAAGATTTGCCTTCATATGGTAAAGGAAGAATGATCAGTTCTTCCTTACCATATAAAGGCAGATGCCTTCTGCCCCTGGCTGCAGTTTCTGCTGTCAAAGCTGACAGCGGGGCCACAGCATGTGCAAATTACTCTGTGAAGTAGTACCTATGTCCATTTGGCTTTAAGGGTTAAAGGGACAGTCTACTTGAAAATTGTTCATTTAAAAAAAGATAGATGATCCCTTTATTACCTATTTCCTAGTTTTGCATAACCAACACTGTTATATTAATATATTTGTTTCCTTTATGATTGCTGGGGATTAAAAACAGGCACACTTAGGTGTTAAAGTATATTAATATAGCAATGTTGGCTCTGGAAAGTTGGAGAATAGGTGGCAAATGCATTATCTATTTTTTTAACAATAGTAGACTGTCCCCTTAACATGTTTTATTGAAGCGTGGGAGTACCCATGCGAAACATGTCAGGTGTTTGTCTGCTCATGTCTAAGTGGATGAAATAAACCCTTCAACTTTGATGCAAGATTACCGTGTTTGCAGTGATTTTTTCTTGTATTTTATATATATATATATATATATATACAATCGTATGCAAAAGTTTAGGCACCCCTGACAATTTACATGATGGAACATCCACCAAATTTTACTGTGGGTAGGAAGTGTTTGTCTTGGAATGCTGTGTTCTTTTGCCGCCATGCATAACGCCCCTTGTTATGACCAAATAACTCAATCTTTGTTTCATCAGTCCATAGCACCTTCTTCCAAAATGAAGCTGGCTTGTCCAAATGTGCGTTTGCATACCTCAAGTGACTGTTTGTATCGTGTGTGCAGAAAAGGCTTCTTCCACATCACTCTCCCATACAGCTTTTCCTTGTGCAAAGTGCACTGAATTGTTGAACGATGCACAGTGACACCATCTGCAGCAAGATGATGTCGTAGGTCTTTGGAGGTGGTCTGTGGGCTGTTTTTGACCATTCTCACCATCCTTTGCTTTTGCCTTTCTGATATTTTACTTGGCCTGACACTTCAGGCCTTAACAAGAACTGTGCCTGTGGTCTTCCATTTCCTCACTATGTTCCTCACAGTGGACACTGACAGCTTAAATCTCTGCGGTAGCTTTTTGTAGCCTTCCCCTAAACCATAATGTTGAACAATCTTTGTTTTCAGGTCATTTGAGAGTTGTTTTGAGGCCCCCATGTTGCCAGAGTCAAAGAGAACAACAACTTGCAACTGGCCACCTTAAATACCTTTTCTCATGACTGGATGCACCTGTCTATGAAGTTCAAGGCTTAATGGGCTCACCAAACCAATTGTGTGTTCCAATTAATCAGTGCTAGGTAGTTACAGGTATTCAAATCAAAAACTAACAAGGGTGTCCAAATTTATGCGCCTGTCTAATTTCGTTTGTATGCATATTGCACATTTTCTGTTAATCCAATAAACGTAATTTCACTACTGAAATATTACTGTGCCCTTCAGTTATTTGATAGATCAAAATGAAATTGCTGATCTAAACACCCAATTATTTATAAATGAAAATCATGGAAATTACTTGGGGTGCCTAAACTTTTGCCTACAACTGTATGTATATATATATATATATATATATATATATATATATATATAAATATATACTGTATGTATGTATATATAAATATATACTGTATGTATGTATGTATGTATATATAAATATATACTGTATGTATGTATGTATATATATAAATATATACTGTATGTATGTATATATAAATATATACTGTATGTATGTATGTATGTATATATAAATATATACTGTATGTATGTATGTATATATAAATATATACTGTATGTATGTATGTATGTATATATAAATATATACTGTATGTATGTATGTATATATATATAAATATATACTGTATGTATGTATGTATATATAAATATATACTGTATGTATGTATGTATGTATATATACATATATACTGTATGTATGTATGTATGCATGTATATATAAATATATACTGTATGTATGTATGTATATATATATAAATATATACTGTATGTATGTATATATAAATATATACTGTATGTATGTATGTATGTATGTATGTATATATAAATATATACTGTATGTATGTATGTATATATAAATATATACTGTATGTATGTATGTATGTATATATAAATATATACTGTATGTATGTATGTATATATAAATATATACTGTATGTATGTATGTATATATATAAATATATACTGTATGTATGTATGTATGTATATATAAATATATACTGTATGTATGTATGTATATATAAATATATACTGTATGTATGTATGTATGTATGTATATATATATATCTGTTTAAAAATAAAAATAAAAATGCCTTCTATGTGGAGAACATAGCAATGTAAAGTCCTGAAGTTAGCACACCTGAGTCTTTTGCTCATGCGCTGCCTTTTTTCTTTCAGCTTGTAATGCTCACGCTAGCAATTTTTTTACTTTCAGCGCAGTTTGCGATTGAGCAGAAAAAAATAGCACACCACTTGTAATCTGGCCCATTGTGTACATGTCATCTGTGTTGAAGTATGCTATGCTAGCACTTGTACAGTATTGTAAAGAACCTCTCCTTTGTACAAATGCCCTGCAAATGACATGTGTTTGGGCCTCTGAGGACCAGATTATGTCAATCTCAGTTTCTTTCTGCATTTTTTAAATAGCTGCAAACCTCTATTGCGAGTGTTTGCTTGGGAAGCTTCAGTTTATCCATCTACCAGGGGTTCTGAGCCTTTGCTTTCCACAATCACTGTTTATCATTATTGCAATGCAGCTTGATTCACTATGTATCTGGACAAAAGCCTTACTATACATTCTGCAGGATTAGCTGTGAAGTGAAAGTCATTATGTTTGTTTTATACATTTATATATATTTTTGCATTATCAGTGTTGAGTCAAAATTCTTTACAGAGTATTGTTAGAATGTTACTGATTGTAAGAGTTCTAGACATGGTTTTGAACTGAAGAAGAAAGGCACCTTGATATAGCATCACCAATGTGCTTTATCACTGTAACCCCTGGCTTCCCATAGCAGTTGTGGATTGTGGCCCAGGGACATATTTTGATCTAAGATTTGGGGGGCAGCACATTTTATTGGTAGTTTTATTGTATGGTGCCTTCCTACTCTTAAAAATCCCCAAATATTAATTTATTAAAGGGAGATGGAAGTCAAAATTAAAGTTTCACTAGTCATAAAGAGCATACAGATTGAAGAGAATTTCCAATTTAGTGCAACTTAACTGCTTCACTGCCGCAGGAGACTATATATTAAAGGGACAGAAAACGCTAAAAAAAACTGCTCGTTTTTTGTCATGATCCTCGTCTGCCCAGCTTTGCGACGAGTGGGCAGCAAAATTGAGCAATGCTACCCCCTGCTTGCTCGAAGCCAAGCTCGCTCAATTAGCTGATAGATGATTGCTATCTTCCACCTGAAGTGTTGCAAGCCTGAAACACTGGGACTCCAAAGCTGCTATAGCAGCTTGATAAATGGAGCCCAATCTATTTTGATTTTGAAGCTAATAGTAAGTGCATCTGTGCCTTAAAGAGACATTAAAGACAAAATACATTTCATACACTTCCCTTTAATTATGAACACCACTATTTTGGAACCTATGTTACACTGCAGGTATCTGAACGAGAGTTACTGCTCATGTGCAAACAGGTCAGCAGTGGAATGTATTGATAGCTAAGTTTCAACATGGCAGAACCCATGACTAGAGGAAGGCAGGAAATAATGTCAGTACTATGCTTATACATTGTATCTAGTGTTTAATGCCCCATTTAATGCATTTAATACCCACCTGTACTGATAGTATAACTTCTCTCAGCCTTTTCTATTTTTTATTTTACGTAAGTTTAAAGCAATAAAACACATATGACCTGTTTTTTAATTTCTCTTTTGATGCCTCCCCATAATATATATTATATTATTTAATACAGCATGCAAATGAATATGCAGCAAGCTAGTCATTAAGTCACCACTTTATGCTTTATTTAGCGGAACAAAAATATTGAATGGGTTCAATGTATTAATTCCCTGGAGCACACTCGCCAAAGTGGTTTTCTTATCTGCTTATTATTGAATTTTGTCTTTCATGGTCATTAGTGAGAGATAACCGCAGCTATCACTCTAAACTAAAGAGCTTACACTTAAATGGGACTAGATATTTATAACAAGACCAAAATTAGAACATAGCAGCAATATTCTAACACTCTCCGTTCATTGCAAATGTTATCGACACACAGGAATATGAAATTTGAAAATAAATAAATTGTAATATTAAAGATATATAGGCAATAATTTATGAAACCTGTACATACAGTATACCAATAAGCTATGCAGTTTTTTTCTCTGCAAGCACTCTCATTGCACATTGGTGGATTTAGTTTGTATGATGCCCTAGGCACAGGTAAATCTGCTTCCTTACCCACTATAATATTAGTCTTATATTTTTTACACAGCCAGAGGTCATGCAGCCCTGCTAGACAACCAGGGGTTGCAGTTTTGTAATGAAATGAAAATAAATAAATATAACATATGGAGAGCATAGAATGAAGGTGTCATTCCAAAGACCTAATTTTCATAATTGTCTGCCCTCTCCTTAAATTTACTGCCCTAGGCACAGGCCTAGTTGATGTAGGCCAAAGTATTCTGCTGCAAGATTACCTCAATCATTTAAATTGTTAGTACTTGCTGGACTCCACACAGCCTGTCTTTATTAAAATCTGTATTAATATCTCTATATGTATAGTCTTCTTAGATAAAGCAAGAGTGATCTCTAGTGCAATGATATGGATAGGCTGACCATATTGCCGCTTTAAGAAGGAACACATATGAAAAATACATATGTGAGGGTTCTTATACAAAACCATTTCTTTAAACAGCCCTGAAAACATTCCTGACATATGTATTTTTCATATGTGTCCCTTTTTAAAGCGGCAATATGGTCAGCCTAGATATGGAGCACACTTGGCAAGGTAAAATCATGCCAGTAATCATACCATGATAATAAAAAATGCATTATTTAGCATTGTTTAAATGAAGGGGGAAAAAAAACCTGTAACCACTAGGAAATAATTGGAGGATTTGGATGTAGGGACCTTACTTACTATATGTAATTTGTGGGCATAAATACTGGATAGTCTCTTGACCTAGGCACTTGTTGTATCTGTTATTTTCTTACTGTATTGCTATTTATTGGCCAAAACTAATTATCTGCACCTTGGATGAAAATTAGCAATTCTGTTATGGCTATTAATACTATTACTACTAACCTTTAAGCAGTGGTCTCAATGTACCGGCCCTGGGGCCATACATAGTTTAATCTGGCCCTCCCATGTTATTAGGTAAATTTATTAATTTGGCCCCATCAATTTATTTAGGGTTCTAAGAGGTACCAAGTTGATGTTCTATACAGGCACTCACAAGATAAATATAAAGACAAGCATGCATTGTCCAGTGTAGACTCCCATTATGCACTGTTTGGCTAAATGTCCCTTTTTATTAATTTTTGACAATGATTACCTTACTTGTCTATTGTGGACTACAGCTTCTACCATGCAGCACTACTTGGGTAAATGTCACTTATATTTTGTAGTATATCCAGTTCCAGAGCACTTACTCTGTTCAATTTGCCCCCATGGAAGAAGAACACAGGCTTATGTAAGCACCCTAGACATATACAAAACACGGAAGGGGACTGCACTCTCAGACTGGACTGGGTACACATCCTATGACCTTGCAACATGCTCAGCCCTGGGTGCTCACCGGCACTCACAGGAAGCTGTGCTGTCCCCAGAGTCACAGGTAGTTAACCCCAGACAGGTCTGGGTGCAAGGCCCATAGGGAAAATTACAAAAAAAAATACAACACACAGAGAAGGTCCAGCACTCACTTACAAGCACTCAGCTAAGATTAAAAGCACTCCCTTCCAAAACCTGGGTCCCTAAAACAGACACATAATGCAAGCTCTCAATCCAACAAACTGGGAACAAGTGAAGGGTGCACAGGATTATGTAATCACCCTAGACATATACAAAACACGGAAGGGGACTGCACTCTCAGACTGGACTGGGTACACATCCCATGACCCTGCAACAAGCTCAGCCCTGGGTGCTCACTGGCACTCACAGGAAGCTATGCTGTCCCCAGAGTCACAGGCAGTTAACCCCAGACAGGCCTGGGTGCAAGGCCCATAGGGAAAAAAATAAAAAAATAATACAACATAGAGAAAGATTAATAGCAAAAATGTAAGGGTTAGTTACTGCATCTGGCCAAATGGGACAAGCCCAGGTACCTAATTACGGTACCTTCCAAAACCTGGGTCCCCAAAATAGCCACATAATGCAAGCTCTCAATCCAACAAACTGGGAACATGTGAAGGGTGCACAGGATTATGTAATCAACCTATACATATAATAAACACAGAAGGAGACTGCACTCTCAGACTGAACTTTGTATATATCCCATGACCCTGCAACATGCTCTGCCCTGGGTGCTCACTGACACTCACAGGAAGCTGTGCTGTGCCCAGAGTCACAGGCGGTTAACCCCAGACAGGCCTGGGTGCAAGGCCCATAGGGAAACCACTTGTTCCCAGTTTGTTGGATTGAGAGCTTGCATTATGTGGCTGTTTTAGGGACCCAGGTTTTGGAAGGGACCTTGACGTGGTACCTTGGCTTGTATCATTTTGCCAGATGCGGTAACTAACCCTTACATTTTTGCTTTTAATCTTAGCTGAGTGCTTGTAAGTGAGTGCTGGACTTTCTCTGTGTGTTGTATTATTTTTTTTTTTGCAATTTTCCCTATGGGCCTTGCACCCAGGCCTGTCTGGGGTTAACTGCCTGTGACTCTGGAGACAGCACAGCTTCCTGTCAGTGCCGGTGAGCACCCAGGGCTGAGCATGTTGCAAGGTCATGGGATGTGTACCCAGTCCAGACTGAGAGTGCAGTCCCCTTCCGTGTTTTGTATATGTCTAGGGTGATTACATAAGCCTGTGCACCCTTCACTTGTTTCCAGTTTGTTGGATTGAGAGCTACGTTATGTGCCTGTTTTAGGGACCCATGTTTTGGAAGGGACCTTGACAAGGTACCTGGACTTGTCCTATTTGGCCAGATGCGGTAACTAACCCTTACATTTTTGCTTTTAATCTTAGCTGAGTGCTTGTAAGTGAGTGCTGCACTTTCTCTGTGTGTTGTATTAATTTTTTTGTAATTTTCCCTATGGGCCTTGTACCCAGGCCTGTCTGAGGTTGACTGCCTGTGACTCTGGGGACAGCACAGCTTCCTGTGAGTGCCAGTGAGCACCCAGGGTTAAGCATGTTGCAGGGTCATTGGATGTGCGCCCAGTCCAGTCTGAGAGTGCAGTCCCCTTCCATGTTTTGTATATGTCTAGGGTGATTACATAAGCCTGTGCACCCTTCACTTGTTCCTAGTTTGTTGGATTGAGAGCTTGCACTATGTGGCTGTTTAAGGGACCCAGGTTTTGAAAGGGACCTTGACGAGGTACCTGGGTTTGTCCCATTTGGCCGAATGCAGTAGCTAACCCTTCCATTTTTGCTTTTAATCTTAGCTGAGTGCTTGTAAGTGAGTGCTGGACTTTCTCTGTGTGTTGTATATATATATATATATATATATATTTATATTTATATATATTTATATATTTTTTAGAATCAAGAGGGGGCACCAGCGCTAAAAAACTATAACACTTCTTAATTTTTAGTTTGAATTCTGTATGGGTCACTGTTAAGTGTACGCGTGCTGCCTATGATGCAGTGTACCCTTGTCACTGTAAGTAATAAATAATAGAAAGAGAAAATCAGATAGTGGCGCACAGCTGATTACTATCGGTCTATATGTTGAAGTGATAACAATATCAATATCAATATATTGCTGGTTGATATGTCATAGAAATAAAGTACATATGTCCATCAAATAGGTTTTGAGCTCAAGTTATTTCTTATGCTTCAACAGTTTTTTTTCCTTCCTTCTAAGGTAAGTAAGATGTGCTTACCAGAAAGTACCTCAATCCTATGAGGTAAGGTGTCAGCTTTTTTGGGGGTTTACAGATGGTTCTTGGACTCTTGTCGAGAGGAAAGACTTTTCTTTTCTTTTAAATGAGAAATCTTGCACTTCCCGCAGTATGCCTTTAATGGAAATCCTGGACTCTCTTGTTAAGATGTTTCAGCTGGGTGTCATTTGACGAACAGTAATGGAAACTCCTGGACTCTTTTCTTTTCTTTATGGTGGTAAGGATCTTTATCTTGTATCAGATCATTCCATGGATCTCCATGGACAAACACCATCCAAAAACACCATCCAAATATATGTTTGCTGTACACAAAATTTGTGTTAAGGACACACTAAACATCTTGTAATTCCAAATTATTTCTGTTGTCTTGTTAGAGAATAGCATATTTTGGAATATAAAAACATTGAAGGCCCCTCTTTGTGCAGATAAAACAGTGACTTCAAATGTATATGTTCTGTGCAGCAATCAGTATACTCATATCTGATGCATGATGAAAACAGCCTAACGACTGAGAAATGTGTTGCATTGCTGCATTATAGAACGGAATGTAGCAATACCTCTCGTTTTAAACTCTTTGAATTGTTTTTAATAAACTATGCTATATACACTTGGAATCAAGGCATTGGCTTGTATTTTATGGTCAAAGGAGGAGGGATTGGACTTTTTCCTCATACCAATGTATCAGTGAGCTGTGACGCTGTGATTTCCCAGCATGCCTCTAAAGGTACAAGTGAGTGTGCTCCATTTGTGAGTATACTGATTGCTGCACTGAATATATGATGTTTGAAGTCACCGTTTGATCTGCACAAAGAGGCACCTTCTATGTTTTGTATTGCAGAATGTATTGTGGGATGGAGTGAGTTTCAGAGAAACAGCCTCCTACCGTGGATTAAAAATACAAAACTTTTTTTATAGCCTATGGATGTGGACACTGTTTATTGATTGAGTATATTGTGATAGTGGTTCTGGCGCCCCCTTTGGTAGTAATTTTTTATCACTTGTTATTAAATTCACTAGAGAGTAGCATAGCAGCCATGTTTTAGTATATTTAATACAAATTAACATCTTGTTGCAATTGTTTTCTAGTAGCCAAACTCCACCCACCACTTGCCTTATTTGAAAGAGCCAATCTGTGCTTGCGTCTGCAGCTGACAAGGCTAGCCATGATAATTATTTATAAAGTGCATTATTTTGCAGTTGTTATGAACTTAAAGCGACAAGAAACACAAAATTTGTCTTTTATGATTCAGATAGAGCATACATTTGTAAACAACTTTCCAATTTACTTGTATTATCAATTTTACTTTATTATCTTGGTATCCTTTCTTGAAGGAGCAGCAATGCACCACTGGGATCTAGTTGAACACATAAGTAAGCCAATTATAAGAGGCATATATGTGCAGCCACCAATCAGCACTTACTTCCCAGTTCCTGATACCACAACTTGCTTTTAAAGGTGCTTGGACAGAATGCGTGTGAGACAGACAATAATCTGACAGACAAATGTCCGTCATATAACAGTCCGGTCTGTCCGAGAACCTTTATAAGCACTTTGTGCGGAGTGGGATCCATGGTTAGGTTACCAAAGGTGGATGTGGCGCCCGAGGCTCTGATTAGAACAGAACTCTCTGGAGCGTATCTGACCTCGGCCGTTATTGCATGATCTGATTGGTCCGTGTCTCCGTTAGGTCCCCTGATGCACAACCAATCGGATAATGTCACCCAGACGCTCATATGACCCTACCTCAGGAAGAAGAATACGGCCATGTTTGTAACAGTTACATCGTATGCATGATTTAACTATTGCATGTGCATGATGTAACTGACTAACTGCATGTTTGTGACAAGTATTTTGTGAGCACGCCGTAGTGACTGTTGCGTGTGCACAAAATACTCTAAACGACAGAACAATATAATACAGCATGCTCACGGTGTGTTACTCATGAGCACTCTTTAAAATAATGTAGCCACATTATAATTTTTTTTAACACTGATATCACCAGGGCTCTGAAGAAATTAATTAATCCTATTAAAGAAATATATTTCATGATAAGTTGGCAAAATAAATTATATAAGTATATTGTAAAGTTGTTTTACTACAAATAAACATTTTATATAGAAATCTCATGGTTTTACTATAAAAATCTCATGGTTTTACTGTGCCATTAGTTTGAGTTTACCAGAGTCTGACGTTCATGAGATGTGAAGAGTTATAGCAAAACTTACAGAACATGATGCATTCCATTCACAAGATTTACTGCAGTGGAACACAAGTGATCACCTATCTCATCTTGGCAGCTGTGTAATCATTTATTAGGCTCATGTTTTACATGACTTTGTCTTTCTATCCTTCCTTTATATCATAAAGAAACAAAGTACAGAGCTAATTCATTTACTGTTTTGAGGTTATCTTTAGACTCTTAATTATGATCCACTTAAAGGGACATTAATGGCATTTGTTATATGTGCATCAGAAACTATTCACTGCATTGGTAAAGATGTGCATACAAATTCAATTTTTAAAATCTTTTATAATGGTAATTACATTACCAACACAATTTCTATTGTTATGCAGGCCATTAGCATAGCTATTGAAAATTCTCTTGAGATTTTATTTCCTTTGCTTTAGCCAATAAAGGGCACATATGAACGAGCTTTTTCAGAAATCCGGCTGTTACTGTGCAGAATGTAGTAGGGTCGGGGTTCTGTATTCCACAGAATGCATTATAGACTCTCTGGAGGTAGTGGAATAAATAAAGTTTGTAGCTTTAAATTACAGAAAAAGCAGGCAAACTAAGGAATGAAAATTCATTGCAGTTTTTCACTGTGCATACTTACACACCTTAGGGGAATTACATTTTGAGTTTATTGTCCATTTAATGCATGGAGAATAAGCATTATCACTATTTAATTTGAGGTAAGCTTTTTTGCTTGTCTATACACACATCTGCACGCAATGCCACAGAAACGTATACATCTTATTAAATCCATCAAGACTTCAAGACAATGTACAGTGACGCACATCTTTCTTTCGTATGCTATTATACTGTGCCAATGAAATTCCCTAGATCTCAATAATCCAGCTTGTTACATTCAAATAGGAATTGATGGGATTTCTCACTGGAGCTTTTTATGGGCTTAAATGGGCTAACAATGCTTTAATGTGGGGTTAAACCCATAGTTAAAATCAGCTCCAGAGCAGCAATGCACTACTGGGATCTGGCTGGTGATTGGTATCTACACACATATGATTATTGTCACTGGCTATCCAGATATATTCAGTTAGGTCCCACTAGTGCATTACTGTTCTGGAGCTGACTTTAACTATGTATTTAACTCCTTTGCAGGCAACAGTGCAAAAATAAAATGCTCTAACACAGCATTTTCTTTTTGCTCTTTTAATTCACTTTAATTCCAAGTAATCATTGGGTAATGGTTATGATACATTATTTTACAGATATTATTTATATGCATAACATATCAGAATATGATACTAGTTGGCTTAGCAAGTAAATGTTTACTATACCACATCACCAGCCAGTCAATATTACAGAAAACAGATGTGTTTTTTTATTTATTTCAGGTCCTGCAGCTGGGCTCAGAAATTCTTCCACAATATAAGCAAGAAGCCCCAAAGACTCCACCACATATCATTTTACATTACTGTGTTTTCAAGACTACTTGGGATTGGGTTATTTTAATTTTAACGTTTTACACTGCTATCCTGGTACCTTACAATGTTTCCTTCAAGACCAAGCAGAACAATGTCGCCTGGTTGGTTGTAGACAGCATCGTGGATGTCATTTTTTTAGTAGACATTGTTCTCAATTTTCACACCACTTTTGTTGGACCTGCCGGGGAAGTGATATCAGACCCAAAGCTTATTCGCATGAACTACTTGAAGACTTGGTTTGTGATTGACCTGTTGTCCTGTTTACCATATGATGTCATCAATGCCTTTGAAAATGTGGATGAGGTTAGTACTCCTATCATTTTATAATGTTTTGAATTTCCTAAAAAAATTGTTGTGTTTTTAAATACTTTTTAAACGCATTGATACCTGTCATTTTGTTAGTAAAATGTGTATTGTTTTGTAGGCCCCTGGCATGCCACTCAAAAATCCTCTAAAGTCTTTTGCTGTGGCCAATTAGAGAGAGATATAAATGAGGTCATACACATGTTAACCAATTACTGTGCAGCATGTTGGAGCATCTGAATTCTGCATTATTCAGAGTTAAAGTACAGGCAAATCAACAAAATAAACAATGGAAGTGCATTGGATTTTTTTTTTTATTATGCATAAATAAACCTGCTATGGAAAATACATTTTTTAATTTTAATGACTCTTTAAAAATGTATATTTTTTGGCAATCTATATAAAAATATACAGAAAGAGATATAAAGCTTTTAGGTGCAGCACATTATTTTTTACAAAGAAACAAGAAGCGGATTTGCAGAAAGTAAAAAACAATCCTTTATTATAAATTCATTAACATTTCACGACACATGGAAGGGCTCCTTACCCCTTACGCGTTTCACACATGCACAGTGATTAATCAATAGTTTTTAGTCCAATTTTTTAAAATGTTTTAGTTGTGGCTACTGAACGACTTTAAAGGGATACTAAACCAAAATGTTTTTCTTTCTTGATTCAGATAGAGCATACAATTTTATGCAACTTTCTAATTACTCCTATTATAAAGTTTTCTTTGTTCTCTTGCTATCTTTATTTAAAAAGCAGGAATGTAAAACTTACAAACCCATTTTTGGTTCATTACCTGGGTTACGCTTGCTTATTGGTGGCTAAATGTAGCCACCAATAAGCAAGCACTATCCAGGGTGATGAACCGAAAATGGGCCGGCTCCTTAGCTTTATATTCCTGCTTTTTAAATAAAGATAGCAAGAAAACAAAGAAAAATTGAAAATAGGAGTAAGTTAGAAGTTGCTTAACCCCTTAATGACCGGACCATTTTTCAATTTTCTTACCCTTAATGACAATGGCTATTTTTACATTTCTGCAGTGTTTGTGTTTAGCTGTAATTTTCTTCTTACTCATTTACTTTACCCACACATATTATATACCGTTTTTCTCGCCATTAAATGGACTTTCTAAAGATACAATTATTTTCATCATATCTTATAATTTACTATAAAAAAATATAAAATATGAGGAAAAAATTGAAAAAAAACACACTTTTTCTAACTTTTACCCCCAAAATCTGTTACACATCTACAACCACCAAAATACACCCATTCTAAATAGTTTCTAAATTTTGTCCCGAGTTTAGAAATACCCAATGTTTACATGTCCTTTGCTTTTTTGCAAGTTATAGGGCCATAAATACAAGTAGCACTTTGCTATTTCCAAACCACTTTTTTTTCAAAATTAGTTCTAGTTACATTGGAACACTGATATCTTTCAGGAATACCTGAATATCCCTTGACATGTATATATTTATATTTAGAAGACATCCCAAAGCATTGATCTAGACCCATTTTGGTATATTTCATGCCACCATTTCACCGCCAAATGCGATCAAATAAAAAAAATTGTTGACTTTTTCACAATTATTTTGACAAACTTTAGGTTTCTCGCTGAATTTATTTACAAACAACTTGTGCAATTATGGCATAAATGGTTGTAAATACTTCTCTGGGATCCCCTTTGTTCAGAAATAGCAGACCTATATGGATTTGGCGTTGCTTTTTGGTAATTAGAAGGCCGCTAAATGCCGCTGCACACCACACGTGTATTATGCCCAGCCGTGAAGGGGTTAATTAGGGAGCTTGTAGGGAGATTTTAGGTTTAATTTTAGCTTTAGTGTAGTGTAGTAGACAACCCAAATTATTGATATAGGCCCATTTTGGTATATTTCATGCCACCATTTCACCGCCAAATACGATCAAATAAAAAAAAAAACTTAAATTTTTCACAATTTTAGGATTCTCACTGAAATTATTTACAAACAGCTTGTGCAATTATGGCACAAATGGTTGTAAATGCTTCTCTGGGATCCCCTTTGTTCAGAAATAGCAGACATATATGGCTTTGGTGTTGCTTTTTGGTAATAATAAGGCCGTTAACTACTGCTGCGCACCACACTTGTAATATGCCCAGCAGTTAAGGGGTTAATTAGGTAGCTTGTGGTTTTAATTTTTAGCTTTAGTGTAGAGATCAGCCTCCCACCTGACACATCCCACCCCCTGATCCCCCCCTGACCCCCCTCAAACATCTTTCTTCCCTCCCCACCTCACAATTGTCACCGCCATTTTTTTTTATTTTTTGGCATACAGTCTGCAGTGATAGATCCCCCCTTACCCCACAACCTCCCTGATTCCCCCATACATCTTTCTAACCCTCCCCCTCTGTCTATTTGCCGCCATCTTGGGTACTGGCAGCTGTCTGCCAGTACCCAACTTTTTAAATATAAAATATTTGTTTTCTGTAGTGTAGCTGGCCCCCCTAAATAATCTTCATCCCTCCCCTCCCAGATCCCTTATTAAAGAACAGAGATGCCACTGCATCTAGATCAATCTTTTTTTTTTAAGTGGGCTGTATACGCCCCCACACGCCCAGCCGCAACCGCCGCACCGGCTACAAAGGCAAAGAAAGCAGGATCAGTTACTTAATCAAACATTATGGGATTATTACGTAAAAGCAGCTCCCACCAACCAACTAATTTGTAAACATACATAGCCGATGCAGATGGGGCCACAGAGTGGCCCTTTCTGCATCGGTATGTAAAATGGGAGATTGTAGTGATGCCTCAATATTGAGGCATCACTACAATCCCTTGTAAGCAGCTGGAAGCGATCATGATCGCTTCCAGCACTTCAGACAACAGAGGACGTACCAGGTACGTCAACTGTCATTAAGGGAAGTTTTTTCTATGACGTACCTGGTACGTCCTCTGTCATTAAGGGGTTAAAATTGCCGCACTATCTGAATCACGAAAGAAAAAAATTGTGTTTAGTTTCCCTTTAACCAGTTAAAAAGCAAATAACAAAAAACTCTGTTATATCAGAATATCTATGACAAACTTCATTAGATTCACTAATTTTTAGAGCATCTTCTCCACTGTCTCTAATTTTGTTCACTAATAATCGTTGTTCTCTCATTCTTTAGAAAACATTTTCAATAAAATAACATGCAGTTTGTAAAACACTGGAAAGAATGCAGTAACAATTCAAGTCTTAGTAAATCTGCTGGTCTAATAATATCCCCAGCAGTATTGCTACTTAATTCCATTTTCCTTTACCGCAGCCAGGCATCAAAGAGCAACATATTGATATGCTGATGTGTAAAAATCTATGGGCTTTCAAGTAACTGCTAGGTAGTTATCTTTCATCTTAAAGTGTCTTGTGGTGTTTAATAAACAAAATACCATTTTAAACTGGAAATTCACTGATGTTTTTGAGTTTTATATTCACTGACTTTTGAATGTAGATTCTCTGAGAATACTGTAATTGTTTTCTAACAAGTCAGCATTTTATTGCTTATCTGGGGTACAATATATCTACTAACTGTATTTTAACTCACTCAATAGCGGCCATATAGTGTTGTTATATATTTCTCTGGAGAGATTTTTTTTTTTTTTTTTTTAATACACAGAATTACATTACATTGTTCATTTCACACTGTTCTTTTACATCCAAAATAATGATTTAACTTATACACAATCCACTTGCACTTTACAATTTCATTTGTTATTTACAGCAACTTCGTGCTTTCTGCAGTTTTTCTGTGGTTTTTCTCCCTTTTTCTTCCATTTTTTTTTCTCTTATGTGAGTCGTATAGCTATAACTCTTTATATATAATTTTTTTTTATACTTATTACTTTAATTATAATTGTAATCCATAGGGTTCCTTAGCCATATTAGACATAAAAAGGGGGGGGGGGGGTGAAAGAAAGAAGAAAAAAAAAAAAAAAATCCTCTCTTCTCCCACCCCCCCTCTCAGTTCCCCTCGTCATCATCCTATTGGCCTATATTGTTCTCCGAACAGGGCCACTCTCCTCTGAGCCTACCCTCTATTATTGTTTCAGTATAAATAAATGGAAGTAATATTTTTTTCTGCTCGCTAGTTTCTAACGTCTTTATATATATCTGCCATTTACTCAAAAACCTTTAATTCTATTTATTGGGTCTACTTTAGTGTCCCATTGTTCGATCCACATCTGTCTCTGTAATTTGTTCTTCAATTGTGTCATAGTTGGAGTTTTTTTAGTGACCCATTGTTCTAATATACATTTTCTCGCTAAAAGGATAATGATTACCAGTAAACTTTGACCTCTAAATTGAGCCTTCTCTGGAGAGATTTTAAAGGATTCTAGTTCATTGCAATAGCTGAGAGGTGGAATATTATTTTCTCATACAACAGGAAATTGCTGATCTTAATTAACAAATTGATCACTTCTTTTTATGTATATTATGAAAAGGGCAGAAAAATGTAAAAAAAATCTAGCAAAACATATCAACTAATTGCTCTATGCCATAGAGAAATAATGGACTCAATGCAGAAGGCAGTGCCTAATAGTTCATTTTGCGCTACTGTGACTATATAGTGGGGGACAATAAACAGTTACTGCTCAATAAGAGTCTTGTAATGCTCAGCAGAGTGTGTCTGTATTTCTACTCTTTCAATCTTAGCGTAGATAGTTCTCCATTACCAGTAACAAACACTGTGTCCAATGTCCCTCATGCACTTCTGCATCTGCCGCCAGTCTTCTGCCTGTGACATCTATATCACATGATATTGGCTGTCACCAACTCCTACAATGTACAGGAGCTGAGACCTGTTTGCTGGTGCTGAGAAACATTTATAAAAAGTTTATGACTATGACTGTAATGCTGAAACGTGTTAGACTGTTATCTAGGCTTTGCATATGTTTTTATACAGTTAATGCAATCTGAAATACAGCACTAAAGATTTTATTTCTAACAAGGTGAGCCGCCTGGTTATACAACATTCCTTTTGAACAGAAAAGTGTAGAGACATGGAAGACAAACTCACATTGTTGCAGACTTATAGTAATGAAAAGACATGGCTCAGTTTGGTAGTTGCCTGACTTCAGTACCTATTTAAGCCTCTGGATGGCAGGTTTGAATCCTTATAGGGTCAGTTCAAATTGAGTACCATTGAGTTTGAAAATAATATCCATTATTCAATTGCTATTTATCACTTTTAAATCTTAGGTATGCATAAGAAGCACTTAGGGTTAACATTGGAAAGACAAGCACTTCATATCTAGCACAAATATGAAATGCTGTTAAACAATTTAGTGTTATTAACTTTACCCCTTTTCTATACCCTCAAAAAGTGGTCACGTGCATGCATGGCTTATTTTATAATACTTCTAAGCACGTAAAATTGAAATTTGATTTATAGCAGTGATTTTTTTTATATATGTATATTTATATACTGTATATATATATATATATATATATATATATATATATATATATATATATACCATAAAAAATATGACAGAGACACTATATCTACAAGCTATTTTATGTAAAATATGCTATAAAATAGACAATTAATTAAAATATTATAGAGATGACCAGTTTTGACTCTAGATAGATAGATAGATAGGCAGACAGACAGACAGACAGATGGATATATAGGTATACCACTAAATAGAAAAAAAAGCAGCAGACCCTATCAACCACTGATTAGTAACCTTTTTACCACCTCAGATGTGGCTGAGTTCAAACACCTCAAACTCATTTGTTTGGGGTGATTGACAGTGTCAGGATAGGTAAAGTCCAGAGTTAGACCCAAATGCTAGAATGAGGTTAATAACACCCTAGCACAGTGAGTATATACCAGGACCTGACCCTGCGACAGCTGTAGTATAATATACTCACAGTAATAGACTGGAAGATGGAACAGCAGGGTCAAGAGAAGAAACTTCGTGTAGATAGGATTAATCAATAGAGTAATCAGGCAAGCGATGTTCAGCAACGTGTAATCAGGCAGGTAAGGTTAACCAATAGAATAGTCAGGCAAGCAATATCCAGTAACGTGTAATCAGGCAGGTAGGGGTTAACCAGTAGAGTAATCAAGCAAGCAATGTCCAGCAACGTGTAATCAGGCAGTTAGGAATTAACCAATAGAGTAGTCAGGTAAGCAATGTCCAGCAACGAGTAATCAGGCAGGAAGGGGTTAACCAATAGAGTAGTCAGGTAAGCAGTGTCCAGCAACGAATAATCAGGCAGGTAGGGGTTCAGGGTTCAGAATAAGGAGGCACAGGTTCCGAATAACACAGGTATAACTTGTACTCACTTAGCCAACGAGTGAAAACAAACAGGCACCGATGAGAGGAGACGCCGGAATAAGAAGGCCTCCTGACGTCATCAGAAGTGCCGACAGGAACAGGGTTGCTAAGCAACCAAGAAAGCGCTACCGCGCTGAGACAGAGGCAGAAGAAAGCGATCAGCAGCTGATCGATCGCGACAGTGCCCCCACCTCAAGGACCCCTCCGGGGAACACGAACAGGCTTTGAAGGATTCTGGGCGTGAAACTGTTTGATCAAGGCAGAGGCACGGACATGAGAAGCAGGTTCCCAAGAACGTTCAGTGATGGGATATCCCTTCCAATGGACCAAATAGTATAGACGGTTACCCCTTAATCTGGAATCAAGAATTTGACTGATCTCAAATTCTGAAGTACCATCCACAAGGAATGGAGAGGGAACTCTACATTTGGTGGAAAACCGGTTAGAGACTGCTGGTTTAAGAAGAGATACGTGAAAGACAGGGTGAATCTTCAAGTTGTCTGGTAAAGCCACCCTGTAGGCAGTAGAACATACCTTGGAAACAATCCTGAATGGTCCGATGAATTTGGGGCCCAATGTAGCACAGGGTTGTTTGAGTCGGATGAATCTGGTGGAAATCCAAACCTTGTCTCCAGTCCGAAAAGAGGGTGCCTTCCGGCGTCTGCGATCAGCAAATCGTTTATACTTTCGAGTAGAGAGAAGAAGAATTTCCCGAATCTTCTTCCAGTGTTTACAAAGACTTCTCACTGTACGATCTGCTCCAGGAACTCCAGAACCTCCCGAAGACATAGGAAAAGTTCTAGGTTCAAATCCATAGGCTGCCTTGAAAGGAGAAGTCTGTAAAGAAGAGTTGAAGCTGGAATTGTAAGCCAGTTCTGCTAAAGGAAGAAGTTGAGACCAATTGGAGTGCTGATGATTAACATAGTGCCTGAGATAGGACTCAAGAGATTGATTTACCCGCTCAGTTTGACCGTTGGACTGAGGATGATGAGCAGTAGAAAGAGATATGGTAACTCCAAACTGTTTGCACAGGGATTTCCAAAATCTTGAGACAAATTGAAATCCTCGATCAGAAACGATGTCCAAAGGAAAACCATGTAATCTGGTGATATGGAGAGTAAACAATTCAGCGAGTTTCTGGGCCGATGGTAATCCAGTTAATGGAACAAAAAGAGCTGCTTTGGAAAACCTATCTACCACCACCCATATGGTCTTGTTTCCGGCAGAATTAGGAAGATCTGTAATAAAGTCCATGGAAACATGAGACCAGGGATAATACGGAACAGGCAGAGGTTGTAAGAGACCAAGAGGTAAAGATGAAGACTTTATTTGAGGTACAGGAATGACAAGCTGCAACATAATCCTTTACATCTTTGCTCATGGAAGGCCACCAGACATGTTGTTTGAGTCTCCGCAAAGTATTACGCACTCCAGGATGTCCAGACAGAACATTATTATGAGCCCAACAAAGAAGTTTTAGGCGGAATTCAGTAGGTACAAACAAGATCCCAGGAGGTATGTTATAAGATGAAGGAACAGAAGCTTGAGCAGACTGTAATGCTTGTAAAGGAAACATAGATAACTGAGCCAGAACTTTAGCAGGGCGGAGAATGGGTTCAGAATCCAGAAATGTAGAATCAGAAGTCAGAAATTGTCTAGACAAAGCGTCTGCTTTCGTATTCTTAGAGCCAGGAATATAAGAGAGGACAAAATTAAATCTGGAGAAGAACAGAGCCCATCGGGCTTGACGTGAGTTGAGGCGTTTGGCAGTATGAAGATACAGAAGATTTTTATGGTCTGTGAGTATAAGAAATGGTTGAATAGTGCCTTCCAGCAGATGTCTCCATTCTTCCAAAGCCATTTTAATAGCTAACAGTTCTTTGTTACCAACGTCATAATTCAGTTCGGAAGTATTGAACTTCTTGGAGAAAAATCCCACAGGAAGGATCTTGCTAGAAACAGGATTCCGCTGAGAAAGTACTGCCCCAGCAGCAATCAGAGAAGCATCCACTTCAAGAATGATTTGGAGAGTCGGAACAGGATGGCAAAGAATGGGAGCCGAAGTAAATGCAGACTTTAGAGATTCAAATGCCTGTAAGGCTTGATCAGACCAATGCTTGCAATCCTGACCCTTTTTAGTAAGAGCAGTAAGGGGTGCCGAGATGTTAGCAAAGTCCTTTATGAACTTACGATAGTAATTGGCAAACCCCAGGAACCTTTGAAGAGATTTTAAGGAGGTAGGTCTAGGCCAATCTAGAATAGCCGACAGTTTGTCAGAATCCATCTTGAATCCAGACGGTGAAATAATGTAACCCAGGAAAGGAATAGATTCTTGATGAAAAGAACACTTTTCAAGCTTGGCAAAGAGAAAATTTTCACGTAATCTCTGGAGTACTAATGTAACATGATGAATGTGATCCTGTACAGTCCGGGAATAAATCAGAATATCATCAAGATAGATAATAACGAATTGATTAAGATAGTCTCTAAATATTTCATTAACAAAATGTTGAAAAACTGCAGGGGCATTGCATAACCCAAAAGGCATAACTAAATATTCCTAGTGTCCAAACCTAGTGTTGAAGGCAGTTTTCCACTCGTCCCCTTTACGAATTCTGACCAAATTATACAGGGAGTGCAGAATTATTAGGCAAGTTGTATTTTTGAGGATTAATTTTATTATTAAACAACAACCATGTTCTCAATGAACCCAAAAAACTCATTAATATCAAAGCTGAATATTTTTGGAAGTAGTTTTTAGTTTGTTTTTAGTTTTAGCTATTTTAGGGGGATATCTGTGTGTGCAGGTAACTATTACTGTGCATAATTATTAGGCAACTTAACAAAAAACAAATATATACCCATTTCAATTATTTATTTTTACCAGTGAAACCAATATAACATCTCAACATTCACAAATATACATTTCTGACATTCAAAAACAAAACAAAAACAAATCAGTGACCAATATAGCCACCTTTCTTTGCAAGGACACTCAAAAGCCTGCCATCCATGGATTATATCAGTGTTTTGATCTGTTCACCATCAACATTGCGTGCAGCAGCAACCACAGCCTCCCAGACACTGTTCAGAGAGGTGTAATGTTTTCCCTCCTTGTAAATCTCACATTTGATGATGGACCACAGGTTCTCAATGGGGTTCAGATCAGGTGAACAAGGAGGCCATGTCATTAGATTTTCTTCTTTTATACCCTCTCTTGCCAGCCACGCTGTGGAGTACTTGGCCGCGTGTGATGGAGCATTGTCCTGCATGAAAATCATGTTTTTCTTGAAGGATGCAGACTTCTTCCTGTACCACTGCTTGAAGAAGGTGTCTTCCAGAAACTGGCAGTAGGACTGGGAGTTGAGCTTGACTCTATCCTCAACCCGAAAAGGCCCCACAAGCTCATCTTTGATGATACCAGCCCAAACCAGTACTCCACCTCCACCTTGCTGGCTTCTGAGTCGGACTGGAGCTCTCTGCCCTTTACCAATCCAGCCACGGGCCCATCCATCTGGCCCATCAAGACTCACTCTCATTTCATCAGTCCATAAAACCTTAGAAAAATCAGTCTTGAGATATTTCTTGGCCCAGTCTTGACGTTTCAGCTTGTGTGTCTTGTTCAGTGGTGATCGTCTTTAAGCCTTTCTTACCTTGGCCATGTCTCTGAGTATTGCACACCTTGTGCTTTTGGGCACTCCAGTGATGTTGCAGCTCTGAAATATGGCCACACTGGTGGCAAGTGGCATCTTGGCAGCTGCACGCTTGACTTTTCTCAGTTCATGGGCAGTTATTTTGTGCCTTGGTTTTTCCACATGCTTCTTGCGACCCTGTTGACTATTTTGAATGAAACGCTTGATTGTTCGATGATCACGCTTCAGAAGCTTTGCAATTTTAAGAGTGCTGCATCCCTCTGCAAGATATCTCACTATTTTTGACTTTTCTGAGCCTGTCAAGTCCTTCTTTTGACCCATTTTGCCAAAGGAAAGGAAGTTGCCTAATAATTATGCACACCTGATATAGGGTGTTGATGTCATTAGACCACACCCCTTCTCATTACAGAGATGCACATCACCTAATATGCTTAATTGGTAGTAGGCTTTCGAGCCTATACAGCTTGGAGTAAGACAACATGCATAAAGAGGATGATGTGGTCAAAATACTCATTTGCCTAATAATTCTGCACTCCCTGTATGCCCCACGAAGATCCAATTTGGTAAAGATGGAAGCACCCTGGAGACGATCAAATAATTCGGGAATGAGAGGGAGTGGATAACAATTCTTGATTGTAATTTGATTAAGAGCTCGATAATCAATGCAAGGACGAAGACCTCCATCTTTCTTTTCCACAAAGAAAAAACCTGCCCCTACTGGAGAAGAAGAAGGACGGATAAAACCTCGGGCCAAATTATCCTTGATATATTCCTCAAGTGAAACATTTTCTTGACGAGAAAGTGGGTAAGTTTTACCCTTAGGCAGAGGTGCTCCTGGTAATAAGTCAATGGGACAATCAAAGGTCCGGTGAGGAGGTAATACTTCAGCATCTTTTTTAGAAAAGACATCACAAAAAGAATGATATTGTTCAGGCAAAGAATCAGGAATGTCTAAAACTGCCACAACAGTACTAGAAGTTTTGGGAGCATTCTGTAGACACTGTGTGAAACAAGAAGATCCCCAAGCAACAAGCTCTCCTTTAGACCAGGAAAAAACTGGATCATGTAGTTGAAGCCAAGGAAGTCCCAAAATGAGAGGAAACTGTGGGGAAGAGATGATGTCAAAGCAAATGGTTTCAGAATGAAGTACTCCTACAGACATGAGAAGTGGAATGGTAGAATGTGGAATGAAACCAGAACCTAAAGGTTGACCACTGACAGTAGTGACCTTAATTATTTGGCTCTTGGAAAGCAAAGGAATACGTAAAGCATTGACAAACTCCGAATCCATAAACATTCCTGCAGCTCCAGAGTCGATGAGTGCTTGAGCCTGAAATTTGGTGTTGCCAAAGCGGACAGTAACTGGAACAAACAGCTTGGGATTGAGGGAAGAAAAAGAACTTCGGCTTAACTCAGTCCCTCTTCCTGGAGTTAAGCCCTGGCTTTTACTGGACGAGTTGGACAATCTTTTAACATATGCCCCTTAATACCGCAGTAAAGACATAGTCCCAGATTATGCCTTCTGAGACGTTCAGCTTCGGATAATTTAATAGCACCAACCTCCATGGGTTCACTTGACTCAGAGATAGAAGTATTTGGAGTAGGAAGTTTTGGAGAATGAGGCATAGGACGAAAGTAAGATCTGATAAAGGATCTTCTGTTACGGTCACGTTCATGGAGACGCTCAGAGTAATGAGCATCAAGCTTGATACATAAGTTGAAAAGATCTTCTAGAGAATGGGGAAGATCCCTATAAACCAATTCATCTTTCAAACGATCACAAAGACCTTTACGAAATGCTGCACGCAGGGCCCCATGATTCCGCATAGTTTCAGCAGCTAAAGTCCGGAATTCTATAGCGTATTGTGCTACAGAAAGAGATCCCTGTCTTAAATCTAAAAGTCCTGCTTCAGCCGCCGCTGATCTACCAGGTTTATCAAACACAGAAGAAAATATAGATACAAAAGTGTCAATATCCTGGAGCAAAGGATCATCCTTTTCCAACAGTGGAGAAACCCAAGCCAGGGCTTTACCCTTCATAAGAGAAATTAAAAAGGTGATCTTGGAGGTAGAAGAAACAAACATCTGAGGATTATTTCTGAAGTGTAGGCGGCACTGATTAAGAAATCCTTGACAGTCTTCAGGATTGCCGTCATATTTATCCGGTAGTGGAATTCTAGGAATAAATTGTTCTGCAGGTTGTGGCGGATTAAACGCAGGGTTAGAGCTGGCCGCAGGAATAACAGGTGTAGCAGAGACTTGAGAAGGTGGAGACAGATTATGCAGGAGAGCAGTTATTTGATCCAATTTAGAATCCAGGGATTGCAGGTGTGCAGAGTGGGTTCCAAGAAGCTGTCCCTGTAGAGCCACAGCTCTGGATAACTCACCAGGGTCCATTATAGGGCCTGTTTGTAATGTCAGGATAGGTAAATTCCAGAGTTAGACCCAAATGCTAGAATGAGGTTAATAACACCCTAGCACAGTGCAGTGGCATCACTAGGGTTGGTGTCACCCGGTGCGGTAAGTCATGGTGTCACCCCCCCCCAGAAAGCAGACACACACAAAAACACAGGCAAACACACATACAAACACTTAGACACACTTAAACACATACTCAGATGCACACACAAACACTCGGAAACACACACATACAAAATATGTAAACTGCACTGCATTAATTAGGAAGCTCATGCCTAGAGCTGCTCCATGGCTCAGCAGAACATCAAATGAAAGATAAACAGAGCACTCTAAAATAAATAACTGAAGAAAAGGTTTAGGCACGCAAACTATGAAAATTCTGCTCTCTGACTCTGTTCCAAGTCTGTCAGTGCACAGCCCTGGGCCGCATGTCACTGAGCAGTGAGCACAGATAGGCAGGCAGGTTTAGGCTAGCAGCGCAACTTTGCAAAACCCACGGCACACCCACAACATTCATAGTGAAATTGGGCAGGGGAGGAGCAAAGTACAAACAAGCAAAAGCAGCCGGGAAAACTATTTGTTGAAATTGCAGCACTGGCTCAAGGGGACAAAAAATTGTGTGTCTACAACTTCCCCAGTCCCACTAAAGTTCACAAATGCCAGCCTCTAATAAAATAATCTATGCATCTCAACATTGTATTTCTTTGAATTTCAATAAAATGTAAAAAAAAATTAAAAAAAAATTTTTTTTTGGTGTCACCCCCTGGAGGGTGTCTCCCGGGTGCGGCCCCCCCGCCCCCCCTAGTGACGCCACTGGCACCGTGAGTATATACCAGGACCTGACCCTGCGACAGCTGTAGTATAATATACTCACAGTAATAGACTGGAAGATGGCACAGCAGGGTCAGGAGAAGAAACTTTGTGTAGATAGTATTAATCAATAGAGTAATCAGGCAAGCGATGTTCAGCAACGTGTAATCAGGCAGGTAAGGTTAACCAATAGAATAGTCAGGCAAGCAATATCCAGTAACGTGTAATCAGGCAGGTAGGGGTTAACCAGTAGAGTAATCAAGCAAGCAATGTCCAGCAACGTGTAATCAGGCAGATAGGAATTAACCAATAGAGTAGTCAGGTAAGCAATGTCCAGCGACGTGTAATCAGGCATATATGAGTTAACCAATAGAGTAGTCAGGTAAGCAGTGTCCAGCAACGTATAATCAGGCAGGTATGGGTTAACCAATAGAGTAGTCAGGTAAGCAATGTCCAGCAACGAGTAATCAGGCAGGAAGGGGTTAACCAATAGAGTAGTCAGGTAAGCAGTGTCCAGCAACGAATAATCAGGCAGGTAGGGGTTCAGGGTTCAGAATAAGGAGGCACAGGTTCCGAATAACACAGGTATAACTTGTACTCACTTAGCCAACGAGTGAAAACAAACAGGCACCGATGAGAGGAGACGCCGGAATAAGAAGGCCTCCTGACGTCATCAGAAGTGCCGACAGGAACAGGGTTGCTAAGCAACCAAGAAAGCGCTACCCCGCTGAGACAGAGGCAGAAGAAAGCGATCAGCAGCTGATCGATCGCGACAGACAGACCCTGCTCTTGCACTACTAATCGTGCAGCACTGCACAAGAAAGTGCCTTGTTCATTCATGATTTGATAAATGGGGTCCTATATCTCCAAAGGTACTTAAGTTATGAAACAATTTCCTAAATTATATAATGGCTAGTTATAATTTCTATTAAAATGTCTATTAAAATATGTGAAACTGCTAGTGATATAATGTAAGGTAAAATACATTAATTATACAAGAGTCATAAATTTGAACTTGGTAGATATTTTCATTACAATAAGCATAGGAAATATATGAGCTAGCATTCCAGCATTTCTCAGCGTCTATACTGTTAAATAATGCATGAATACCAGGGATATGCACAAGTCTTATGAAAAATGAAGTCTATCCTTTTAGGTAGATTACAGAATCTACAGACTAGTTAGACTTCTAAATATCCAAACATCCATTTCTATTTGCTGGAAAAAAACACCTTTTTTTCTAGTCATTGTCCAAGCTAAATATTAAATATTTTTTGATCACAAAAAATAGAAAGTACAGACCACATTGCAAAGTTACATAGTTACGTCTTTATATTCTGAAGGGAAATTAAATAATAAATAAATTGATTCCAGGAGCATATACATTGAAAGTCAGATATGATTAGCTTCTATTTGAAGCCAACAATACAATTTAATTGCATCATTTTTTTTCAGTAACCAAATGAGTTTAAGGTATATTTAAAATATATCGTGATTTTGGCTCAGATGATACATATTTGAAAGAAATACAATTTATAATAAATAGTAATACATACTCATAGGGACTGATACAAATATAAATATACTGTATGTCTGTGTTATATGGATTGTTGGGTATGTTCCAAATGCAATGTAAGTGAATATAGCTTGTTAATTATAATTTAGCCCAGTAGGTGGCACTATGTGTTGGAGTGATTAGTAACCATTTCTGCCAAATATATAACATGCATTAATGTAGTGTTGTCAGCCATATTAAGAAGTGTTCTCATCTGATAAACATAACATTGATGTTATACTTCTGTATAGTGATCAAAAATAAGGAATAACCTTGGAATCCATTTATCATGTTACCATCCATTGTCAGTACTAAAGTAGAGAACACATATTGTGATTTGTATTATCTGCAACCAAACCTGATAAAGAACAAAGAATAGATCATTAAACGCAGAAGGAGATATTTTATTTCAAATTGAAACTTGATCATTTTCAGATTGTGCAGGGTATTATTAACCATACTGATCTGCCACCCTAGAGTTACAGGTTTAACATTATGCAGTTTGTGTGCACTGTTTGTATAAGACCTGCTCTCTGTATTATCAGTATATTTATATGTGCATTTAGCTGAGTTTGGTAAGATCTTCAGGAAGTAAATTAGACCAGTGTTTCAACAATGGTCTTCAAGTACCCCCAACAGGCCAGGTTTTCATTCTAGCTGAACTAGAGCACAGTTGAAATAATCAGCTGATGGGAGCAGGTTAGTAACCATGGTTACTGATCAGCTGATTATTTTATCTGTGCTCTTGTTCAGCTAGAATGAAAACTTGGCCTGTTGGGAGGTACTTGAGGGCCGCGGTTGAGAAACACTGAATTAGAGGAAATGTGAAGTTGGTTTATCAGTTATTGGAAAGACTCTATCAGACAAAGGTATTTCTAAACTTCCCCAAATCCTTTTGTTGGACTCATAGCAAAAGTATCTACGTTCACTGTTTTAGTGCGAGAGAGCAGATGGGAAAGGGACTGGAGTGGAGGTGCGGTATTCTGTAAGTAAATAAAGGATATGTATTTCCTGGTGAAAAATGAAACAATCTTTCTTGTTTCTGATGAGAGAACAAGGACAATAGAGGGAGCGACCAAGAACAATATCCATCTATAGTCACCTTCTACTGGTTCATAGTTTGTATGTTAAGCAATACATACTTTAACCCCTTTCACCCTGCTGCTAAAATCTCACTTTAAGAAATTAAAATACACTCATTTGTCTCAACTGTATTATCACTTTTATCAATAAATGTATTAGCTTATGCCCAATATTTTTACATTAAGCAATACTGATACAATTACTGTATAAACCTAAATAACTTTTTCTATGTTATCATTTGAAATTCAACACAAAAAGACAAAGTAAAAAAGTACATATATGTTGACAAAACTGTTAATGCCAAAATAAAATTGGACATAATTTAAATATGCAAGCTAAAATAATTTTCAAAATGTCCTTTACAAATAAACTTAAAAATGCTGAACTTGTAACATCTCTATCACTGTCAAAAAGACAAAAGATCCAGTGCAAAAAACAAACAAACACAAAAAAAAAAAACAGTTGGAAAACAATTTTTTGTGGCATTGAGTGACCACCTTAACCCCTTTGCCTGCACGAAAGGGCTGCAGCTCACAGTGCAGTTATGTATTTCAGCTCTCTCTAGCAGCCAATGTGTCAAATGGAAGTTAAAGGGACATTCCAGACAAAATTGAAATCCACATGGATGCATTTCAATTTTGAATATAAGCATTTTTGTAATATACTGTACATGTATTAGCAAAAATGCTTCTTATGAAAGCTATAGCTGTTTCAAAAGTGTATTTAAGTATGTACCGTGCACCAGCATATAAACAAAGCACTTGCTCAGAGAGCCTAAGGTGCTTTTATCATCTGGCAATGTCTCATTTTGTTAATTGCTGACATAATACAAGCCCCACTGGCACTCTGACCAGCTGCAGTATTAAAAATTCTGGTGCTCTGAGATTTTCTAGCTATGTCTCACATGCACGTGCAGAGAAAAATGTTAACAATAATACAGTGATAACTTTTACTAGAAGTATTTTTTCCAATACATGTATATTGCAGATATGTTTCTAATCAAAGATGTAATTCATCTATGTGAATTTAAATTTTTTACTGGAATGTCCCTTTAAGTGCTTTGAGAAGGTAGAATGCATACACAAAAATTCCCTTCATATAGTAATTACACTCTTTTATGTTTTGTAGAATGCTGGAGAGCTGTTTTAATTGTATTGTTAATTGCAGTTTTGTTGTCCCTTTGTTGCAGGGAATGCAAGTTAAATGAGCTAGAAAGTTCACTTACAGTCAGAAGGGAGATTTTCTAAACATAAGAGATTTCTCTAAAGGGACAGAGGTATAGAACTGGAACATGAAAAAGTAGTAAACTGCAAGGGTATACTGGATAGCAAATATATCCGCTTCTATGGGTTTTTCTGGGTATTTGCATATAAATAGCTATAGTCAGTCATTGTACATATTTGCATCCAGCATAATGACATATAAATATATTTTATAAATATATAATTAGACATGGTTGTACAAAAAATGGAAATGTAATAGATGATACCACATAGAAAATCAATGAAATGTTATAGTTAAGATTACAAGTGGAGCAGTAATGTTAGCGCAGGAGTGATATGAGCTTATTTCAAGTTGAAAGTAAATGTGATCGTTTGACGGTAGCAGATTCAAGTTGGTAAGTAGGTTTTCTATTTTTTTCTCTTTTTTGGGGGGGGGGTGGGGTGGGGTAGCTTTAGGATAGGGCATTTTTTTAGCTTAGGTTATTTTTTTAAAGATAGCTTTTTTTTGTGGCAAAGAGATAAATAATTTCAGGGCACTACCTGACAAATGCCCTTTTCAAGATTTTAAATAGTTTTTTTATTTTAGTTTTATTATAGTTTTTTTGGGTACTTTAGTTTTAGTATAGGGCTTTTACTGGTCAATTTTTTTTATTTTAGGTAATTTTTTTCTACTTGCAGTGTTTTTTTATTTTTTGCAACTTAGGTGGTTTTAGATTAGGGTTTTTTGGGGGTTAACTGTTAGGGGGTTAAGTAAAGTCGGAGTTTATTGTGACGGGGTGTGGTGGATTAGGGGTTAATAGTGTAGAGAGTTTATTGTGATGAGGGTGTGGCAGTTTAGGGGTTAATAGTGTAGAAGGAATAAAAGAGTAGGGGGATGTTGCAGTTTAGGGGTTATTAAAGCAGGGGGCTTATTGCGATGAGGGTTAACGCGCGAGTATATTTGTTAGTTTTTTTAACATTGCTGCTCCATTGAATTCAATGGAGTGAATGTGATATCGCAATCATAATATCCTCTGGTTACCATTTTGCGCACATCGGGTTTCATGCAAGCACATCATTTTTACTTTTAACTTGTAATACCAGTGCTTCCCGACATACGCAAAAAGTTAACTTCTAGTGATATTAACGCTCAAGCGGGAGAGGTAATTATTACTCCACTTTTAATCAAGCCATATACTTCTTAATATTTAGAAAACATAGGATTTTTTAAAGTTCTACACCTCATCAATTGATAACATGGCCACAAAATATTAATACATATACTATTGTTATATGATTACAAATTATAATGATAGGTATAGACAGGAATAAAAATGTCATGTGTTTTAAATGCATTTAGAAGATACATTCCGAATTACAGTATAACATAGTGTTAATACAGACAATAAAGTGTTATTTTATGATCATTAATCATACACTAATAATTCAGCATCATAATTGTTGATTTTATTAGCTGGAAAAAAGAGTTTTTGCGTGGCTCACTGATTTGATTGTATGGTTTTAGTGTGCGTTGCAGAATGTGATTGTAGTTTCAGCAGAATGAAAAGCATGAGAAACCAGGCTGCTGTCCAAGGTGCTGAAGGCAAAATACCAACACTCCATAAATATAGCAAGTTCTATTGAATAATGACACTGACGCTTAGTCAATAGATCTAAAATGATTTGGTTCTGGATTTGGAAGCATGCATTTTCATTTCTCACTTTTTTTTTAAATTAATGTAATTGTTGTAAATCAAAAAACAAACATATATCTCATACAGTTTTTTAACATTTACAGAAATTAAATATGTAAAAATTGTGTTGTTACTAGCTTTCTGAAAAGACATAGGTGACTTACAAACTCTGACTCTGCATAAAAGTAGATTACACCCCCCATGGCACCCCAAAATGTGTAAAACAATTAAAAGAAAAACCCCAAAATAAATCAACAAATGACATAATAGAAATAAGGTCAAAGAATATTATTTCAACCTATACACTAACAGGTGCTATTCATCTTCTTCCATACCATGGTCTGCTTCTTGTTTGGGGTTGCCTCTTAGATTTAGGGAAACACTCTAAATAGTTGGCACTCTACAAATAACTGATAATAATAATATGAATCATTTTCAACAATTAGAAGAGTTATAGTGCTCAATTTTAGCAGTTAGCTTGCCCAGCACATTCCCTGACCAGAAACTTTAAACTGGAACAAGCACTGTTTTATCTATTATATGTAGGAGTCCAGAATATCTTTATTTTGTTGTATGTTATGTTACAATGGTAAACTGAGATATTATTATATTTGAGGAAGAGGCTACTGATTTAAAGCCTCATACATATTTTGAGTTGCCAGTTAAAAAATATATAACATTATATTAATATTTTTATATCTAAAGTTTTTTTAAATCAGGTCCAAAATCTAAGCAATATTTTACAGGGACTCCGGCCACCCACTTCAAAACTATTTTTTTTTAAGCCAATGATTCGAACTGTTCTCCAATCAGTGCTCTAGCCATACAACACTTTTTTTTTAGCTACAGCTCCAAATGGAGAGAAATTTCAAACGGTCAACTCACAAAAAGTATGAGTTTTGAAGGGAGCAGCCAGAATGCAGGTATTAGAATGGCACAGCTAGATTAAAAAGTAAGTTACAGTGCATCTTCATTAGAAGTGATCAATTAAAGTCCATCTAAGGTGTCACTTAGATACCAGACCTGATTTTGAAAACAAGTAAAGTTTACCATCACTGTAATAAAACAATATGCAGTAATATATAACTGAGAATAAATTCAACTCTAATTTGTCTCTAGAAATAATCCTATCTTTTGAAAGCATTTTGAAATGTCTCATTTTGCAACATATAAATGAAATTGCACGCGATTCCCTATTTTATCTTCTAATCAAACTGTGTGTTAAAAATAACAGTGTAGATTGCAAGTGACAGACTTCTAATGGCTTTTCCACAGAATATATTTGAGCTGTATGATTTATTTAAGTCATTTGCTTGCAACTCATATAAAATGCAGAAAATCTCTACAGCATCAAATTAAGCCAAAGACAAAAAGCTGTTCAGCAAGTGGCTTCAGAGCACGTAAAATAAAATAAGAAACAAATAATACAATCAAATAATAAAGGATTTAAAATATATTTACATGTAAAAGTATAACAATGAAAATATTTACAAATGTTGTATTTTACCTATGTTAAATATATATATATTTGTGTGTGTGTATAATATTTTTTTTTTTATTGTCCTCTGTTTTCATATGTTTAACATGAACAATCTTAATACTAGATAATAATGTAGGTTAATAAAAAATCAACTTGATCTCAAATACATAACACCCAAAATGATCAAATCCACCTGGGTTACCTGAAGAGTAATCATCTATGGCCTAATATTTTTTATACATTGTGCTTTCATTCTGTATGTTTATGGTCATTTAAAGGGACAGTCAAGTATAAATTAAACTTTCATTATTCAGATAGGACTTGTAATTTTAATCGACTTTCCAATTTACTTTTATCATCAAATTTGCTTTTTTCTCTTGGTATTCTTAGTTTAAACTAAACATAGGTAGGCTCATATGCTAATTTCTAAGCCTTTGAGAGCTGCCTCTTATCACAGGCTTTTTAAATCTCTTTTCAACACAAAGAGACAGAAAGTACACGTGGGCTATATAGATAACACTGTGTTCAGGCACAGAAAGTTATTTAAGACCTCGCACAATACAATGCTAAATTTAAGAAAATAGATGATAAACAGTCACAGTCATGTGATCAGGGGGCTGGAAGAAGGTTCCTAGATACAAGGTAATCACAAAGGTAAAAAGTACATTAATATAACTGTGTTGGTTATGCAAAACTGGGGAATGAGTAATAAAGGGATTATCTATCTTTTAAAACAATAACAATTTGATGGTTGACTGTCCCTTTAAGTAAAACAATAAAGTACTCTATTTAGAAAGATTGAGATATAAGAGGAGGAATATAAGGTACCGAAAAGAAAGCCATACATCCCAACCCTTTTTTGTTCCTAAGAAGCAAACACCATCTTAGGAGTCTGTTCCTCCTCTTTTCATTCAATGTTCCATAATCCACTCTATCCTGCAAAGTGAGACAAATGTATAGACATATTTTTTCCTCTTTTGTGATTGGTAGTTGTATTGATTTTAAGACATCAACTTAGAATTGTTGTCTGCATACCAATTCAATTTTTAGAGGTTTAATTGAATGGACAGCCAGGGGGTCATATATTAAAATAAAGGTCAGTAAAAGCTATGGTATTGACATCTGGATGTATGGGCTGAGGAAATATGTCATAAATTGAATTTATTTATATGTATCATCAACATTTAAAGTATTTAATTGTGTTATTGTTTCTAGAATTAATCATTTTGAATGGAAATTTATTAGCTCAGGGGATATAAAGAATGGAATGTGATAAATTTTCCACAATTAAATGATATAATGGCAGTAACCAGTGGAGTGGCATCAGGAATCAAGGGTCCAAATGTAAAAAAGTCACAACTTTATTGGCATGGTTAAAAGCAGGGAAGTTAGCAACATAGAAGCCAACTAACATGATTTGTCCCCCTCATGCTGACGCTTCATCAGAAACAGCAATCACATGTTATATGCTCAATCTTATTTCCAAAAAATAATAATTCAGTTGCTTTAATTAAGTGCAGTACTATTGTTAAAAATATTCTATCAAAATCTATAAAACCATCAGAAAGTGTGTCTGTATGTGTAAGTGTGTGTGTATATATACCGCTATATATATATATATATATATATATATATGTGTGTGTGTGTGTGTGTGTATATTCAAATACTGTATGATCTAATTTCCTTTATTCTCTTGGTATCCTTTGTTAAAGGAGAAGCAATGCACAACTGGAAGCTAGCTGAACATATTTGAGCCAATGACAAGATATATATGTATATCAACCAATAAGCATCTAGTTCCCAGTGGTGCATTGCACCTAGGTATACTTTTAAATGAAGGATACCAAGAAAATTAAGCAAATAAGATAATATGAATACATTGGAAAATTGTTTAGAATTGAATGTTTTATCTGAATTGGGAAAGTTTAATTGAATTTTCGAATATCCCTTTAAATGGTTTTATTGGTCACTGTTTTAAATGGATTGGAATCTTGTTTAAAAAAGAAGCATCAACTTTTTTCACTAAGCTCAGAACCCTATTAAGAAAATTAATGTTCCACTTATTGATCTGGAACAACAAGTAAATATATATTAGTTAGTTAATGTTCAAAGGTAACATTGCACATAGGGATGAGTTAAGGGAGTATCAATTCGACTGGGACATAAAAAAAACCAGGAGGTTAGTACCCCAGTACCATAATTTTTATAAGCAGAAATCCCAGGACTAATACAGGTGATGATTAAACATATTGTGACAAATCTGTTACAGGCCTTTGAATGATGGCAAAAGTACGTGAAGAAGAAATATTTTTGAAAATTCAGGAAATTATTTTAACATCTGTTATTCACGATTGCAGATACAGGAAATAATTATGACACCAATATATACAGACAGTTAGTCTTCTGTAGCAGGCCCTATAGGTGTGTATCAATATAACATTAAAAAGGGCTGATAAGTCATTTGCAATAAATTATAATACTCAATACAATTCACAATCTCCGATGAAGTACAAAGCTAGTTTCTATCACAAAATGTGTTAGATTGTTTTATTTCATGAACCACTAGTGCAATGTAACTTTAATGACACTTTTATTATAGTTTACATTTTTTACTGTAAAAAATTTATAAGGTTATTAAATACAAATTTGAATCCTCACATAAAGGGTTAGATTCCAAGTGGTGCCCTTATTTTTTGCGCACCCGCAAACAGACAAATTTGCCCGTTTGCTAGTACGCAATAAATAACCAGCTATTAAAAGTGGCTGGTTATTGATACCGTGAGCTTGCGTTAGCAATTAGTGCTCAGAAAATTAACCAGAGATTAGATCTTTTTTTTTAAATGTGCCCAAAATGCCCCCAAAATAAAAGGTCTTTTAGTTTTTTATGAAAAAAAATGTAGCTTTTTTTTCATAAAAAACGACTGCGCTAGGCAGTTTTTAGGGGTTAAAAGTGGCGCACATTACGGTGTATGGGAACTGTGTGTTCTCTGTAAATATATATATATATATATATATATGCTTATATGCACACATTAACACATAAATATATACAGGGAGTGCAGAATTATTAGGCAAGTTGTATTTTTGAGGATTAATTTTATTATTGAACAACAACCATGTTCTCAATGAACCCAAAAAACTCATTAATATCAAAGCTGAATAGTTTTGGAAGTAGTTTTTAGTTTGTTTTTAGTTATAGCTATTTTAGAGGGATATCTGTGTGTGCAGGTGACTATTACTGTGCATAATTATTAGGCAACTTAACAAAAAACAAATATATACCCATTTCAATTATTTATTTTTACCAGTGAAACCAATATAACATCTCAACATTCACAAATATACATTTCTGACATTCAAAAACAAAACAAATCAGTGACCAATATAGCCACCTTTCTTTGCAAGGACACTCAAAAGCCTGCCATCCATGGATTCTGTCAGTGTTTTGATCTGCTCACCATCAACATTGCGTGCAGCAGCAACCACAGCCTCCCAGACACTGTTCAGAGAGGTGTACTGTTTTCCCTCCTTGTAAATCTCACATTTGATGATGGACCACAGGTTCTCAATGGGGTTCAGATCAGGTGAACAAGGAGGCCATGTCATTAGATTTTCTTCTTTTATACTCTTTCTTGCCAGCCACGCTGTGGAGTACTTGGACGCGTGTGATGGAGCATTGTTCTGCATTAAAATCATGTTTTTCTTGAAGGATGCAGACTTCTTCTTGTACCACTGCTTGAAGAAGGTGTCTTTAAGAAACTGGCAGTAGGACTAGGAGTTGAGCTTGACTCCATCCTCAACCCGAAAAGGCCCCACAAGCTCATCTTTGATGATACCAGCCCAAACCAGTACTCCACCTTGCTGGCGTCTGAGTCGGACTGGAGCTCTCTGCCCTTTACCAATCCAGCCACGGGCCCATCCATCTGGCCCATCAAGACTCACTCTCATTTCATCAGTCCATAAAACCTTAGAAAAATCAGTCTTGAGATATTTCTTGGCCCAGTCTTGACGTTTCAGCTTGTGTGTCTTGTTCAGTGGTGGTCGTCTTTCAGCCTTTCTTACCTTGGCCATGTCTCTGAGTATTGCACACCTTGTGCTTTTGGGCACTCCAGTGATGTTGCAGCTCTGAAATATGGCCAAACTGGTGGCAAGTGGCATCTTGGCAGCTGCACGCTTGACTTTTCTCAGTTCATGGGCAGTTATTTTGCGCCTTGGTTTTTCCACACGCTTCTTGCGACCCTGTTGACTATTTTGAATGAAACGCTTGATTGTTCGATGATAACGCTTCAGAAGCTTTGCAATTTTAAGAGTGCTGCATCCCTCTGCAAGATATCTCACTATTTTTGACTTTTCTGAGCCTGTCAAGTCCTTCTTTTGACCCATTTTGCCAAAGGAAAGGAAGTTGCCTAATAATTATGCACACCTGATATAGGGTGTTGATGTCATTAGACCACACCCCTTCTCATTACAGAGATGGACATCACCTAATCACCTAATATGCTTAATTGGTAGTAGGCTTTCGAGCCTATACAGCTTGGAGTAAGACAACATGCATAAAGAGGATGATGTGGTCAAAATACTCATTTGCCTAATAATTCTGCACTCCCTGTAGGTATATATCATATCTTTATATATACATATATATTTAAAATTGCTGCACATTGCTGTACGACTTACCCCCTTTTTCTGCACTAGTTCTCATGTCGTTTCTCATGCCTATGGAAGCACGCTCTGTTGAGCGCAAATCTACCTTGCAATGCAAACGCAAGGTCGTATTACGAGGGGAGTGCAAATATCGTGCTTGCAAAAGCGCAATTTTGTTCTCCACTCATAATCTGGCCCAAAATGTTTAATTCTGTATGTAAAAAATGCTTCCAAAATATTTGTTTTATTTTAACTGTGAAAACTGTACTTTTCCACTAGCCTCCAGAGATGTTGAAGAGCATTTTGCAGGATCTAAAACCTAGACCCTACAACAATCTACACAGTGAATTCTTAATTAGTGAAGGACCTGATTTATATCTGTCCCTTAATGGCAGATTAGAGAAACATACTCAATAGGCTTTTTAAGGAGAATGGGCTAAAAATCAATGCAAATATTCCTTTTAAAATATTAAGGGATAGATTACAAGTGGAGCACTAAATATCGCTTGATCCACTGAGTAATACCAGCGCACATGTTAAGTGCAATGCGGACACGTGCTCACGTTCACATTGCTAGAAAGCATTACGCTCATGAGAGCGTGCTTCCATAGGCTCCAATTTATATTAACACATAAATATATATGTATATAGGCATATACATATATATATTTACTGGGAACACATAGTTCCCATAGACCGCAATATAAAGACACTTTTCAATGCTGTTTGCAGGTGAGCGATAAATTAGCGCTCCACTTGTAATCTGGCCCTTATTGCTTACAGATATCTTTTGCAGTTCTCAACTGCAGATATTGTACTGCCCCTCGTTACCATCAATATAATACAATGCACAGTTTTCCCGCTGTATTCAATTTAATAGCTAACTACAAATGTAAAAATCTAAATTTCAGTCTGATCATTAGAACATCAATCTTACCGACTATAACAATGTGACCGTACATTGGAGCTATCTTCTATACCTATTGTACATCATTTTGAAGCATTGCTTTAGTAAATAAATATTTTTCTAGGGAATTGAAAATGACTTGCAAACACAATGCTTTGCATGGTTTATTGGTTAAAGTAATATGAAAGCAATCTGCTATTTAACACCTGCTACACCAAACCATAAACCTAAAATGGGCTTCTTCAGCATTTCATTGTGACTTTAGCCCCAAGCAGAGCTACTCCTCCTAGGAGACTGACTTCAGCGTATGGCTCATTACTCCTGCTGATGAGTCATCTCTATATACAGCATTATCAAAGACTGTCTGGTGATTTAGAACATGAACTCACTTTTAGTTAGTCTGCAGATTCAATGTCACATATTGATGTGCTCGGTGATGGATTGTATTTAATTCAATCCACACTTATGTTCCCTACAGATCTTGGGAAAACTGCTGACAATTTTCTCTAAATTCATTAGTATTTCATTATGTATGCAAAGCCTAATTAAAGTTATATATAAAAGTTACGTGTCACTTAGGACAGTGTTTCTCGACCCCAGTCCTCAAATACCCCTAACAGGCCAGATTTTCATGATAGCGTAAAAGGTTTTCTTTTATGATTCAGTTACAGCATTTATGTATTGGGTACTTGTAAAGCGAGGCTAATCACCCATAAGGGTCTCAAGGCGCTGCTCATTTTATCGACCTCAGAAGGATGAAAGGCTGAGTGGACCTCGCCGGGGATTGAACCTGCAACCCTTAGGATGCTACAGAGCTCAGCCACAGTGCCTTAGCATTTTGAGCTATCTGTCTGGCATGCTGTTATCTAATTTGTTATCTAATTTGCTTTGCTTTCTTGGCATCCTTTGTTGAAAAGTAGCTAGCTGCTGATTGGTGGCTGCACATATATGCCAATTGTGATTGGCTTACTGATGTGTTCAGCTAGCTCCCAGTAGTGTATTGCTGCTCCTTAAAGACAGGATACCAAGAGAATGAAGCAAAATTGAAAATAGAAGTCAATTGGAAAGTTATTTACAAATGTATGCTATATCTGAATCATGAAAGAAAAATGTTGGGTTTCATGTCCCTTTAACTAGAGCCCAGTTGACATAATCAGTTTTTCTGTATTTTAGTTATGATATAATAAAAATCTGTCCTGTTAGGAATACTTGAGTACTGGAGATGAGAAACACTGACTTAGGAGAAGGTGGCAAACTTAGATTATAAATAAAGCAGTCTTGCAAGTTAAAAAAAAAAAAGCTGAGACTACCCTCTTGCTGTTAGTTCCATAGGATTTGTAATCATTTAAATATACTACGGGTTTCAAGCTGCATTATAGAAAATCTGACTGCTGTGTGGGTAACACTTAATTTATTGTGACACTATAACTTGAAAATACATGAAATATTATAATCTACTATCCACATTCCATAAAATATTTATTTAGTACATTAAAGGGACATTAAACACTAAATACATGCTAGATAGAATGATGCATTCAAAGAAAAGATTAGTCCATGACTAATATGTAGATGTATTTTTTAAAGTTTCATTAGTTGTTTAAAAAGTGACAAAATAAGTGTAAAGTTTTAGTGTCTATAAAACACTGGGAGCTGCCATGTTGTAACTTGTGTTACCTTCTCTGCTGTGGCCAATTAGGGTCAGTTATAAATAGGTCACTAGAGTGTGCAGCCAATGGTTGTGTTTTATTTAACAGTGTTCTGCACTTCCATTTCTAACAGGAACTGAAAAGCTCACAATTTCAGAATGGAATTACAGGCAAAGAGGACAAAAAAAAAAAATAATGAAAGTATATTGCAGAGTTGTTTTATTATATACAATTTATCATTTTATATTACCATCTCAAAGTGTTTAATGTCCCTTTAAAGACTACTTTTTGACAAAAAAGGACATGTGTATAAATAACATTAATTGCAATAGATTAATATATTTCTCTATTAATTTAAACAAAGGTCAATAATAATTTTAGTTATAATATTAGTTTGCATTAGGATTCGAATCAGCCAATAGAATGAGAGCTGCTTAAATCCGATTGGCTGATTTGAACAGCCAATAGAATTTTAGCACCCTAATTCCTATTGGCTCATTCTCATTTTTCAGCCAATAGGAATGCAATGGTACCCCCAGTATAAAAGGGGTACCTTGCATTTCAGTTCTCAGTGTTCGGCGGACGATTGCATGAAGAGGACATCCATGTCGGAGCGATGGACCTCCGCCTTGGACCTCCGCCTTGGACCTCAGCCTAGACCTCCCCTTGGACCTTTGCCTGGACCTCCACCTTAGACCTTCGCCTGGACCTCCGCCTCCGTGCATCGCCGCTCCCCCTCAGCAGTAATGAAGAAGATGCCGGTCCCGCGATGGATGAAGATGGAGTCGCCTGCACTCTTAAAAGAGCTGAATGCCCTTTTCAGGGCAATGGGTAGATTAGGTTTTTTAGATAGTTTTTTTTTATTTTGTGGGTTTAGGGGAGTAGGAGTTTTAATGCTAGTGGGTCTTTGTATTTTTTTTCAGGTAAAAGAGCTGTTTAACTTAGGACAATGCCCTACAAAAAGCCCTTTTAAGTGCTATTGGTAGTTTATTCTAGATTAGGTTTCTTTTATTTTGGGGTGTTTTTTTTAAAAAAAATGTGTATTAGAATAGGAATAATTGTTATTATTTTGGATAGTTTGTTTGTTATTTTGTGTAATGTTTTTTTTCGTTTTGGGGTGGGTTTTTATTTTTAGATTAGGGGTTGGGCATTTCATAAAAGAGCTGAATGCCCTTTTAAGGGCAGGAAAAAGAGCTGAATGCACCTTTAAGGGCAATGCCCATACAAATGCCCTATTCAGGGCAATGGGTAGATTAGGTTTTCCTTTATTTTTATTTTGTGTGTTTGGGGGGTGGGGGTTTGTATACTGTTCGGGGGTGTTTGTTTTTCTTTTTTTATAGGAAACGAGCTGATTTCTTTAGGGAAATGCCCTACAAAAGGCCCTTTTAAGGGCCCTTGGTAGTTTATTATAGATAAGGGTTTTTTATTTTGGGGTGGGGTTTTTATTTTTTTAAAAGGGTATTAGAATTGGAATAATTTTTATTATTTTGGATAATTTCATTTGTTATTTTTTTTTTAATTTTAGTGGTTTTCATTTTTGTATTTTAGGTTTTAGTGTAAGTCAGCTTAGGTTTTATTTCACAGGTAAGTTTGTATTTATTTTAACTAGGTCGTTAGTAAATAGTTAATAACTATTTACTAACTAGTCTACCTAGTTAAAATAAATACAAACTAACCTGTGAAATAAAAATAAAACCTAAGATAGCTACAATGTAACTATTAGTTATATTGTAGCTAACTTAGGTTTTATTTCACAGGTAAGTATGTATTTAGTTTTAAATAGGTATTATTTAGATAATAATTGTAACTTTAATTTAGCTCTATTTTAATTATGTTAAAGTTAGGGGGTGTAAGGGTTTAGATTTACGGTTAGTGTTACGTTAGGGTTAGGATTAGGGGTTAATAGTTTAATTTAGGTTGTTGCGAAGTGGGGAGCTGGGGGTTTAGGGGTTAATAGGTTTATTTATTGGTAGTGATGTGGGAGGCCAGAGGTTTAGGGGTTAATAGCTTTATTTAGTGGTGGCTAATTCGGGGAGCGGCGGAATAGGGGTTAATAGATTTATTATAGTGTGGGCGATGTTGGGGTGCGAGGGAATAGGAGTTAATAACTTTAGTATAGTGGTGGGGATATCGGGAGCTGTAGATTATGGGGTTAATAGATTTATTTAGGTGGCGGCAATATCGGGAGTAGCAGATTAGGGGTTAATAACATTATGTAGGTGTCTGCGATGTCGGGGGCAGCAGATTAGGAGCGTTCAGACGTGGGGTTTATGTCAGGGTGTTAGGTTTAAACGTTTTTTTTCCCCATAGACATCAATGGGGCTGCGTTACGGAGCTTTTGATTCCGCGATCACAGGTGTTAGTTTTTTTTATAATCCGCTCTCCCCACTGATGTCTTTGGGTAAAGCGGGCACGAGCACGTGAAAACAGTGCTTGCATTTTGTGCGGTATGGAGCTCAACGTTCATTAAATACCTTATAGCACGCATAACTTGTAATCTACCTGTAAGAGATTTATGTTTATAATCTGCTCTCCCATATGTGGCTGCAAGATGTTCTCCAACATGTCGCCAGACAGATTTCCCTGCTTAGGAGTTCATGTTGTGTGTTTGGATATTTCCTGTTCACTTCAGAAGTCCATATTTCACTATATTACAGCATGCTTTTTCAGTTTTTAATTGAGGTTGTTAGCATGTACAGCATTATACACATATTCAGCAAAGATAGGAAGTGGAACATTGCTAATAATGGCACTATTACAAGAAGGTACACACTTCTAAATATCCTGAACATAGGATTAAATGTTGTCTAAATAACTAAAAATTAAAACCAGCAGTAATGTTATAGCACATACCACATAGTAAATTGGAACCTCATTTTAAAGAATAAAAGTTCCTCCAATGACATAAAGGGGCACTCATGGACCCAGGAAAGCTTAAATGGTGCGTGGGAGGAAATCTAATGATATAGGCGGTCACTCATGGACCATTGGTATTTAAGAGAAATATGGTATTGAAAAAACACAGGATGATAAGATTAATCTTATAATAAAAATCTAACTTGTGATTTTAGGGGATTGGAGGAGGATCTATAACAGTACATAGACGGCATATGACGTGTAACTACATAGCAAGGTGGTAATATGTTTAAACATGGTACCACATCATCTATTGTTATGCTAGTACATCAGAACACATAACGATGTCTCTTTTACACACAGCTTTATATGTAACAGTATAATGAATTAGAACCTCTTTTTGAGGATTGTTAACTCATCACATTCTTCAAAGGGTCACTCATGGGCCCAGTGAAACATAAATTACACTTAGAGGGAATCTAATCCGATAAACAGGCACTCTACCTGTAGAGAGTAACAATAATATTATACAGTTACTAAGGGTTGTACTGATGTAAGACCTTTGTGAGCTACGGTTTATTATATATAATGACCTTCAAGAAAGAGAGGAACCTTTATAAGTCTATCAGTCTTGTCACTTCACAATGACTTTTCTAACAATTACCTCTACTTTGTTGAAAAAACTAATATATAGAGGAGCTTCCCCTTATTATATTTAGAATCTATGAGATATATAATATTCAATGATACACATGAAGCTAAGTTATGTAGATTCTAAACTAGTGGTAGACGTTATCATGAAGTATGAAGTATTAAATTTCCCTTTATCCATGTTATCGGGAAGAGTTAGTTCTAAATAGATTGTTTTAAAAACTCAAGTATAAAATATAAACTCTCCAGAGGTTAAACTGAAACTATAGGTAAACGCTGATTGGGAGAGGTGAGTTGGAGACTAGGAAATTGGGATAAATGATGATAACTCTCCTCTGTTATTATGTTGGCAGTAGGAGTGCCATAGAAAATATTGCTCTGTCTCTGTTTTAACACACGGTGAACCCCAAGCTAAAATGTTCAAGCATACGGAGTGGAGATTTGAATCATAGTCTGTTTGTGTATATGGGCTGATACATTTATATTTGACTGGGCATTTAATATCCAAACAACAAATACTGTTACAAAAGGGTATCAAGGTCAATAGAATAAGCAAGTAATACTGAACTAAAAGTATACCAAATAGACATGTGTTATTATCAATGGACAGGACACAGTCATTGAAAAATGATGCTCTCATTAAGGTGCCCCAATGCTAAGGACCTGAAAATAAAGTCCAGAGTATTATTTCAGAGTCTGTGTACTGATAACTCCCATTACTATTATTAAGATATTACCCAACGCCAGTTTTTGTATTAGTTATGTGTTTGTCTCCTGGAATGTGGGCTTATGATGTGAAGCACCCTCCATTAATGTTGTAAAGTTGCATTGCAAACCTTGTTGCAATCTACTAGGTAAGCTACTAGAAACACTCTTCTCCGATCTCAGTGGAGTGGGCTGGTGAGCAGGTGTATTACTGGATATAAATGCACGTGTGACTGCAGAGTGCATAATGCTCTCTGTACGACCCTCCTTTCCTCTTTATATAGATAACCTATGTCTCATTCCCAGGAATTGGCCGCGTCTCCCGGATCGAGAATTTGAGGAGGGGAGCCTTTGCTGGCATCAATGTGCAATATTGATGCCTGTGTGTCCCTTCTCCGCGAGCTCTTCTGAAGGTAGACTGAAATTCGACATCTGCTCCAGTGCACCGCTCGCCCGTATGTCCTGTGCAATCTTTGGGCAACGCTCTGTCGGCTTTGAGGAAGGCCACAGAATGACCTGTGGCCACATATTGCTTCTCGTTCCCATGGTCACGCCACTGGTTACATAACTCGGTGCGGGTTTGTCTATCATTATGCCCCCAGACTGTAGCAAAGAACCAAGTTCTCCATCTTCTCACAGAACTTGTTTTACAATTCCTTCAGGAGAGCTTGGACAGTAGAACAGATCTCCCCCATGGCTGGTAAATACGTTATTTGCTGCAAATCTGTAAACTCTAGGATGATGTAGGCAGAGCAATGTTGCCTCTCATATTATCCCATTACGGTGGTGGAGGGGGTTATTGGGGTCTTCCCGAACGTGGCAACCACAGGTCCGAATGGCCCTGAACTCCACATTAATTATACTTGAAAGATTAGTAGAAAACATTGCCTGTAGTGTTGAGATATCATATTTTGTACTTTTCAGTCTTAGATGACAAGAGAGAAGGCTGATATTCAATGACTTATCAGTATCTTTGCTTGCTGAAGTGGAAAATGCTGCCAGCCATGACAGCTGCCTGTACACACCCCCACAACATTCTTTTTGTTGATGCATCTTGTCTGCCTGTACACAGAATCCAACCAGTTTGTATGAGATTTGTTAATGCTACCTCCGCTAGAATGAAACACTAGATGCTAAATCATATGTAACCAGTTAATGATAGCTCAGAGCCACAGTGTGTATATAGATAGATAGATAGATAGATAGATAGATAGGTATAGATATATAACTCTGTTACTATCAATAGTGGTGGGTCACACATCAAGCTCAAGCCTCTCAAAAGTTGAGCATCTCAAGCATTGCAACAGGTCCCAATTAATATCAGAGCCAATTTTTAATAGTGGCACCTAAAAACAGTTGTACATCTACTTTTAGTTGCTATAGTAAGTAGGTACAGTCACTATTGAGGTTAATAAAGGAATTATTCTCTGCACTGAGTTTAACCCCGTGACAATTAACCCTATCAACCTTTAATCTATCCCAAGCCACAATTAATCCTAACTGCAATCCTTTCCAAGCACAGTTAACACCTTTGAAGCTAGGGTTAATTTCACAGATAACAGGAGTTGTGGTTTGGGCATGAATCACAGTTAGAGTTAATTACACTTGGACAAGGAAACAATTAGGGTTAATTCAGTGGTGGGTAGAGTTAAAGGGACACTAAACCCACATTTCTTCTTTCATTATTCGGATAGAGCATGCCATTTTAAGCAGCTTTCTAATTTACTCGTATTAGCAATTTTTCTTCGTTCTCTTGCTATCTTTACTTAAAAAGCAGGAATGTAAAGTTTAGGAGTCGGCCCATTTTAGGTTGTATTTATTTGCTGTGTTTCAACATCTAAAATATAATATTGAATTAATTAATTAATAGGTTAAATATACTACGTCTTATTTATTCCTCTACTATGCTTATGCTCTAAAAACAGTGGTACCTAAATGTAATCTATTTACAAACATACATCTCTAAAGACACTTTCTCTTTAAGTGCATACAACACTACATTTGTTAAAGGGAGTTTAAAGGGGCATGAAACCCAAAATATATATATTTTTTATAATTTCATTCAGATAGAGCATACAATTTGAAAAACAAAAGTTTCCAATTTGCTTATATTATCGAACTGACTTGCTTGCCTTTGTATCTCTTGATCAAAAGCAGGAGGGCATTCTCAGGAGCATGCACATGTTTGGAACACTATATGTAAGCAGCTGTGCCAGAATACTTTAAACAATGTTATACATGTGCAAGAGCACTAGATGGCAGTAGTGTTTGGTGCCATGTTGTCATTCAGATACATGCACTTTATCCACCTAGGTATGCTCTTCAACGAAGAATACCATGAGAAGCAAACTTTATAATTTAAGTAAATTGGAAACTTTCTTAAAATTGAATGCTCCCTCTGAATCACAAAATAAAAATATTGGGTTTCGTGTCCCTTTAACATGTTATCTAAAAGAAATGGAAGAGTAATATAGCATACCTACATATGGCCACTAAAATACAATATAAGGACAATGCTACACAGCAGCTGTAGAAACATATTAATAAGATGATTGACACCATAGAAATATAGGAGCAATACATGTTATAGAGAATGGTAATGTCTTGTTTTCCAAAGGGCAAGATATAAATTGTATCCGCTTGTTTTCTAAATAATCATTAGAAAATGTGGTTTTGCTTTACTGACCCTAGATTATTATTTCTTTAACCACCACAAAGGGGTTAACCATCTCACTTGAATCAGTCTTCCTTGAAGCTCCCATACAGGGCCTACCTATGTGTTTAACCTCCAAAAATGGTTTATTGTGACTGTCCCATGTACAGGAAAGACATATAGAGAACTAAAGAAAAGGATCAAGGAGCATAAAAGGGACATTAAAATAAATGTATCAAGAATAGCAGTGTAGATAGATATTTTCTTGAATTCCATTCAAGCAACAAAAATCTGTTAAAATTCAGAGGTCTTGAACTAATAGATCTAAAAAATAGTGTGTGCGTGTGTGTGTGTGTGTGTGTGTGGGGGGGGGCGGGGGTGATTAGGACCATATGTTACTGAGAAAAGAATGTGAATGGATATACAATATTAAGAGTCTCAAACCATTAGGATTAAATGAGGAAATCAATTTTGCTTCTTTCCTAAGGGATTGAGCTAATAATATATTGCTCAAATTAACGGTTTGGCTTTAATCTTAAAAGATAAACTATTCCTCTTTCTCTCTTCTTTCTCCTTCATCAGGAAAAAATAAAATTGCATCTCCCTTAAATTAAAATAAAAGATTAAATTTGTTTCTTTATTGTAAAGAATATTGAGTTTGAATAATGTAAATAATCATTGCTACATGAGAAACCAATGAAAAGTATCTATAAAATGTTATTTCATCGAGGTTGAGTAATATGGGGAGTCTCACAAACTTTTAAAAGGTAAGTAGGAGTTCCTCCAATCAGATTCAGCCGGATGAAGCCTTGTGCATGGAAGGTGAAACGCATGTAGCTGTTTGCTAGTCGGTGGTGTTGTCAGCTGCTCACCGCCGTTGTTGTGTCACAGCTCGCTGCAGTTTTGGATCCCCTCTTTTGTGAAGGCGTGTTTTTACACTATGTGCCTTCATGAAACCAACTAATGCTGAATTGCCTGACAAGACCAACTTGCTGTATGGATAAATACGTACCCTGAAAAAGCGGTCCGAACACCATGGAACCTGAGTGGTGCTGTGAGTATAGTTATGGCTGATATAATAGCAGCGCTGTGAGGCTCACAGAAGGTATGTGTTCTGCTTTACTCTGCATTTACAACATGTATGGATTACAATATATCTAAGATATGAATCACTAAAGAGCCAATCGTGTAAAGGGGGTATGTTGAAAACAAAAGTTGGTCAAAATATCAAGGATTACAATTTGTTGCTACATATGTTGTGATACGGATGACAACTTTGTTACTAAATGATAATGAAAAATTGGCAACAGCAGTCTATATTTGCATGATGGGATCAATTCAATTGCTATGAACTGTGAATTATATTTGGTTGGACATTTGATTTATGTATTTAAAGGCTGGTGTTTTCATATTCTGCTGCAATAGTCCTATTTAGGTTGTTTTGCTTATTTTCAGTAAATAACCTGGTGCTGGAAAATAGTGTTCTTTTTTTCTTCTTTTTGTATATATCTAATACTCTACCACTATTGTGCACTGAGGGCAGTGTATCTCTTGCTTTTAGAGCACTGTTCTTAAATGGTTACTATGACATGTTAGGTGGTGCTGATATAATATAATATAATATATATTGTATATCAAAATAACAAGCATTGCAATATGCAGTAACACATTCCTTTTTTTCAAACTAACATTACATAGGAAAATACAAGCTTTTGAAAGTGTCCTCTCTTCTTCAGATGTGAAGCAATACCGATCAATATGGTAGAATTGTTCATTGACGTTTTGAAGCAATACTGATCAATATGATAGAATTGTTCATTGACGTTTTGGAAAGAATGGGGCCATGAAGACAGGTGGTGGGAGTGATCTGGGAGAGGATTTGCAGGATGTTGTAAATAACAGGTCAGACTGATGGTAAAGGAATAGGAGGCATTTTATGCATTAAGGTATAGAAGTCATTTTATATATATCTTACTCTCTGGGGCTATATATGAATATGAACAAGAACAAAGTCTACGACAAGCCAGAGGTCAAGATACCAGGAACCAGTCTGATCATATGACAAACACTAGGCTTTTGTTAAAGAATCGTCAGAAGACTTGCCAGGATCAGGATCTAGAAAATCACCAAAACAGCAGATTGCAGGACACTGGTTAGAGGCACAAACATAGGGGTGAACCACAATCAGAGATGGTGATTAGGTAACTGCCTTCAGCTGGCAGGCAGGTGGAGCTAGAGGGCCAGATGGTACAGGTAGTAGGACTCAAAAACTTTCAGACTGAGCCAGTGACCTCAGGTGGCTCAAGAGTGAAAGCAGAAGACTCAGTTACGGAAGGTCTCAGGATCAATTCCCGGCATGGGTGTGACATAGTCACCACTTTCATTTAAAATGTTTTTCATTTGTGGGTGCTTTTAAAGTTTCCTTTCAATATTTTATTTGTGAGGTTTCCAATGGAGTGGCCAGTCAGTTTGAAATAGTGACCAACTGAGGTACAATATTAATTTTATTTGTTGATTTTAATAGAGTGTCTATGTAGATTCATCCTAAGATGGAGTTTTTGTCTAGTTCCCCAATGTAGCTTCCCAAGTCACATGCTGTGCATTGTATCATGTATTCCACATTTGCAGACATTCATGAGTTCTCTACCTTAATGTTGTAAGTTTTGTACTGCAACAGAAACTAGAATATGTAGCTAGATACTGGACACAGGACTTAAATTATGTGGAGCTGTACACAGGACTTAGATTCTGCGGAGCTGTACACTGCACACTGGACTTGGAATATGTTAAGCTGTACACTAGACACATGACTTGTATTCTGCAGCTGAGCACAGGAGATTCAGGACTTGGAATCTGCAGAAATGTGCACAGGAGACACAAGACTTGGAATCTGCAGAGCTGAGCACAGAACTGGAGAGTGCCCACACTGAGCCTAGGACAGAAGAAATGCCTACACCAGGGCCAAGGACTGAAGGCATGCATATGTCATGAAATAGAATCGGTTACACAAGACTCACAAGCTGAAGAGAGGTCAGACAGGCCAAAGTCAGATACCACACTTGCAGACAGGACAAGCCAGGGGTCAAGATACTAGGAATCAGTCCAATCATATGTCAAACACTAGGATTATCCAAAAGAATGTTCAGAAGACTTGCCAGGTTTAGGAGCCAGAAAATCACCAATACAGCAAATTGCAGGATGCAGGTCAGAGACACAAACACAGGGGTGAACCATAAATTCAAGGCCAGGAAGTGGTCAGAAAGGTTGCATTTTATAGGTAACTGTCTGCAGCTGGCAGGCAGGTGGTGCCAGAGAGTACAGCCAGTGCATGCAGCAGCTCTTACAGAGGCATAAACCAGCCCAAGCTCTCCAGTGGCTCAAAATTATAAGGCACAGCCAGAGATGCCTAGGTTCAACATTAAAAAGTAGATACTACTTGATAAGTGTTATGTTTATAAAGAACAAACAATGAAAGAGAAAAAAACACTGGAAAAGAGAGGAGAAATTAATTTCATGCATAAGGGTAGATTTATGAAATGTCAGACGGCATGATTCGTTGTGGCGAACATGTCTGCCAGACATTGCTAAATGCTGGTGAAATGCTTCTGCAATGCCGCCCACTGCACATTTGCGGCCAATCGGGATGATTGACACTGCCCTGCCAACATTACAACCCACCACCCACATACTCCTACTCTAACCCACCCAAACCCCCCTTAAAAAAAACTATCACTAACCCCCTGAAGATCTCCCTACCTTGAGTCGTCTTCACCCAGCTGAGCCGAATTCTTCATCCAAGGTGCGCAGATGAGGTCCTTGATCCGGTAGAAGTCTTCATCCAAGCGGCAAAGAAGAGGTCCTCCATCCGGTAGAAGTGTTCATCCAGGCGGCGTCTTCAATCTTCATCCTTCCGGAGCGGAGCCATCTTCAAAGGAGCCGACGCGGAGCCATTCTCTTCTTCCGACGGACTAACGACGAATGAAGGTTCCTTTAAGGGATGTCATCCAAGATGGCGTCCCTTCAATTCTGATTGGCTGATAGAATTCTAAATCGGAATTAAGGTAGACAAAATCTGATTGGCTGATTCAATCAGCCAATCAGATTGAAGTTCAATCCGATTGGCTGATCCAATCAGCCAATCGTATTGAACTCGCATTCTATTGGCTGATCGGAACAGCCAATAGAATGCGAGTTCAATACGATTGGCTGATTGGATCAGCCAATCGGATTGAACTTCAATCTGATTGGCTGATTGCATCAGCCAATCAGATTTTTTCTACCTTAATTCCGATTGGCTGATAGAATTCATGATCAGCCAATCGGAATTGAAGGGATGCCATCTTGGATGACGTCCCTTAAAGGAACCTTCATTCGTCGTTAGTCCGTCGGTAGAAGAGGATGGCTCCGCATCGGCTCCTTTGAAGATGGCTCCGCTCCGGATGGATGAAGATTGAAGACGCCGCCTGGATGAACACTTCTACCGGATAGGGGACCTCTTCTTGCCCAGCTTGGATGAAGACTTCTACCGGATGAAGGACCTCCTCTGCGCACCTTGGATGAAGAATTCGGCTCGGCTGAGTGAAGACGACTCAAGGTAGGATGATCTTCAGGGGGTTAGCGATAGGTTTATTTAAGGGGGGTTTGGGTGGGTTAGAGTAGGGGTATGTGGGTGGTGGGTTGCAATGTTGGGGGGGTATTGGATTTTTATTTTCAGGTAAAAGAGCTGATTACTTTGGGGCAATGCTCCGCAAAAAGCCCTTTTAAGGGCTGGTAAAAGAGCTGATTACTTTGTATTTTAGAATAGGGTAGGGAATTTTTTATTTTGGGGGGCTTTTTATTTTATTAGGGGGCTTAGATTAGGTGTAATTAGTTTAAACTGCTTGTAATTCTTTTTTTTTTTGTAATTTAGTGTTTGGTTTTTTGTATTATAGAATAGTTTATTTTATTGTATTTTATTTTAGGTAATTGTAGGTAATTTAATTAATTTAATGATAGTGTAGTGTTAGGTTTAATTGTAACTTAGGTTAGGATTTATTTTACATGTAATTTTGTATTTATTTTAACTAGGTAGCTATTAAATAGTTATTAACTATTTAATAGCTATTGTACCTAGTTAAAATAAATACCAAGTTGCCTGTAAAATAAATATAAATCCTAAAATAGCTACAATGTAATTATTAATTATATTGTAGCTATATTAGGGTTTATTTTAAAGGTAAGTATTTAGTTTTAAATAGGAATAATTTAGTTAATTTTAGGAATATTATTTCGTTTAATATAAATTATATTTCTGTTAGGGGGTGTTAGGGTTAGAGTTAGGTTTAGGGGTTAATAACTTTATTATAGTAGCGGCGACTGTGCGGGCGGGAGATTAGGGGTTAATAATTGTAGGTAGGTGGCGGCGATGTTAGGGAGGGCAGATTAGGGGTTAATAAAATTTATTATAGTGTTTGCGAGGCGGGAGTGCGGCGGTTTAGTGGTTAATACATTTATTATAGTGGCGGCGAGGTCCGGTCGGCAGATTAGGGGTTAATAAGTGTAGTTAGGTTGCGGCGACGTTGGGGGGGGCAGATTAGGGTTTAATAAATATAATATAGGGGTCGGCAGTGTTAGGGGCAGCAGATTAGGGGTTCATAGGGATAATGTAGGTGGCGGCGGTGTCCGGTCGGCAGATTAGGGTTTAATTTTTTTTTTTATAGTGGCGGCGATGTGGGGGGGCCTCGATTTAGGGGTTCATAGGTAGTTTATGGGTGTGTGCTTTAGAGCACAGTAGTTAAGAGCGTTATATTTACGCGTTAGCCCATAAAGCTCTTAACTACTGACTTTTTTTTGTCGTTAGGAGTCTTGACGGTAGAGGCTCTACCGCTCACTTCTTCCAAGACTCCAAATACCGGCGTTAGGCAGATCCCATTGAAAAGATAGGATACGCAATTGGCGTAAGGGGATCTGCGCTAGCCTGGAATCGCAGTAGGGAAGTGAGCGTTAGACCCTTTCCTGTCTGACTCTAAATACCAGCGGGCGGTAAAAAGCAGCGTTAGGACCCCTTAACGCTGCTTTTGACGGCTAATGCAGAACTCTAAATCTAAGTGTAAAGTTTTTAGATATTATTTAATGTAGCCTTTAGTGTTATTTACTGTGCTCTCTTCTTTTTGAGATAAGCTTTGTGTTTCAGTTTAGGGGGTCTCCAAATACAAAGAAATGGGGACAAGGAAAATTGCCTTAAATGCTGTAACAAGAATTACTTAGCCTGTACAAACTAACATGCAACTGTATTATGTAGCTATATACCTGTTTATGAAGCATTTTCATTATTTCTTCATATTTTTTTTTTATATACTACTGAATATTATCAAACTCTTGCATATTTCCGCCATCATTAAAGCCCTCTTTTTATAATTAGGTTACTTTCTGACCTCTTAATCCTCTGTATTTTAAAATAGAATGTGTAAACTCCAATACATTGATTAGTATTGCTTTTACCCTGAAAAAAAAGAGAAAACTTTGAAAGCTTGCCTAATAAATAAGGCATTCCCTATCATATAATATAAATGTATTATTATGTGTGATACAAACACTATCACAGCCACTTTTAATTTTGTAAATAATTACTTTGTTAGAGTAGAATTTAATGATACAGAATTGAGAAATAATTTTAGCTTTAGTGATCATACATTTTGATAATAAGTCAAAATATTTGGTGTGATTTGTAATCAGTGCTTTTATCACTCTGGAGAGAAGCCTGCTTGCATAATAGAAATCCTTCAGGACCTTGGAGAGCAGCTTTCAGCTGTGTATTGTCACTGCTGGCTGCTATCGTAGTATTGTTATTGGAACAGTCCTGTGGTCTCTGCTTCACAATAAAGCCCAGCTGCAGCTTCAGCAGTGTCACTATTCAGTAATGCAGTAAAAACACTCTATTGTGTCATTTGTAATGCATTCCCAGTGCCATCTATCCCCTGTTTTTACATCAGTTAGGCTAAATGTTTTTGATCAAATTCATTCAGAGAACCTAAAGGGATAGAAAAGTCAAAATTAAACTTGTACGATTCAGATAGAACATGCAATTTTAAGACACTTTTAAATTTACTTCTATTTTCAAATGTGTTTTATCTTAATATATAATTATTATTGTTGAAATATAATATGCACATATACTACACTAGTGGGAGCTAGCTGCTGATTGGTGCCTGCACACAATTTTCTCTTGTGATTGGCTAACTAAGGGCTCGTTTCCATTGAGCCATTTAAAATGGAGCAGTAAGCTACCGAAGTACCAGGTTCCCTTTTCGTGTAGGTGTAAGTTAGCGTTGTGTTAACGCTTTCACCCGATGCCAGATTTCTTGAAAATGAATAGGTTACTATGGTAACCCGACCTTACATTACACTTACACTCAATCACATATACGGCCCCGCATACAAGTGCGGCACATATATTTTCCCCATCACTCGCTGTTATAATAACAGCAAACACCTAATTCATGCACAATATCTACCTCTCAACTGCCATTCCCCCACGGCAATAACTAATAAATGTATAAACCCCTAATCCGCAAACCCCCATATCGCAAAGTATTTATCAAAGTTATTAACCCTTAAACCGCCATCCCCCCACATCGCAACTAACAATAAAATGTATAAACTCTAAACCTCCATCCCCCCACATTGCAAAGTACCTATTTAAACTATTAACCCCTAATTGGCCATCCCCCCACAATGCAATATTTTTATTTAAACTATTAACCCCCTAATCCGCCATCCCCCCACAACGCAATCTGCCTATTTAAACTATTACCCCTAATCCGCCACTCCCTCACAATGCAAATAACTAATCTAATCACTAAGCCCCCTAACCTAACACCCCCTAAATTAACCCCAATTATATAAAATAAAAAAAAGACTAAATTATAATTAAAATAAAACATCCTATCATTACTTTTAAAAAAACAAACTAAGATTAAATTAAACTAAATAAATCTAAAATTACAAAAAATAAAAAAGTCTAAAATTACAGAAACAATAAACCAAATTATTTAAAATAAAAAATTTAAACCTAATCTAATACCCCTATTAAAATAAAAAAGCCCCCCAAAATAAAAACACCCCCAAATCTAACCCTAAACTACCAATAACACTTAAAATGCACAATATCTACCCCTCAACTGCCATCCCCCCCACCGCAATAAATAATAAATGTATTAACCCCTAATCCGCCAACCCCCATATCGCAAAGTATCTATCAAAGTTATTAACCCCTAAACTGACATCCCCCGACATCGCAACTAACAATAAAATGTATAACCTCTAAACCGCCATCTCCCACATTACAAAGCACCTATTTAAACTATTAACCCCTAATCTTCATCCCCTAACATCGCAATATATCTATTTAAACTATTAACCCCTAATCCGCCATCCCCCCACAAGGCAATCTGACTATTTAAACTATTAACCCCTAATCCGCAACCCCCTCACAATGCAAACAACTAATCTAATCACTAACCCCCTAACCTAACACCCCTAAATTAACCCCAATTACATAAAATAAAAAGACTAAGGCCTAGATTTGGAGTTTGGCGGTAGATGGGCTGTTAACGCTCCGCAGGCTTTTTTCTGGCCGCACCATAAAATTAACTCTGGTATCGAGAGTTCAAAAAAATGCTGCGTTAGGCTCCAAAAAAGGAGCGTAGAGCATTTTTACCGCAAATGCAACTCTCGATACCAGAGTTGCTTACGGACGCGGCCAGCCTCAAAAACGTGCTCGTGCACGATTCTCCCATAGGAAACAATGGGGCTGTTTGAGCTGAAAAAAAACCTAACACCTGCAAAAAAGCAGCGTTCAGCTCCTAACGCAGCCCCATTGTTTCCTATGGGGAAACACTTCCTACGTCTGCACCTAACACTCTAACATGTACCCCGAGTCTAAACACCCCTAACCTTACACTTATTAACCCCTAATCTGCCGCCCCCCGCTATCGCTGACCCCTGCATTATATTATTAACCCCTAATCTTCCGCTCCGTAAACCGCCGCTACTTACATTATCCCTATGTACCCCTAATCTGCTGCCCCTAACACCGCCGACCCCTATATTATATTTATTAACCCCTAACCTGCCCCCCACAACGTCGCCGCCAGCTACTTACAATAATTAACCCCTAATCTGCCGAGCGGACCTGAGCGCTACTATAATAAAGTTATTAACCCCTAATCCGCCTCACTAAGCCTATCATAAATAGTATTAACCCCTAATCTGCCCTCCCTAACATCGCCGACACCTAACTTCAATTATTAACCCCTAATCTGACGACTGGAGCTCATCGCTACTATAATAAATGGATTAACCCCTAAAGCTAAGTCTAACCCTAACACTAACACCCCCCTAACTTAAATATAATTTAAATCTAACGAAATTAATTAACTCTTATTAAATAAATTATTCCTATTTAAAGCTAAATACTTACCTGTAAAATACATCCTAATATAGCTACAATATAAATTATAATTATATTGTAGCTATTTTAGGATTAATATTTATTTTACAGGCAACTTGGTAATTATTTTAACCAGGTACAATAGCTATTAAATAGTTAAGAACTATTTAATAGTTACCTAGTTAAAATAATTACAAAATGACCTGTAAAATAAATCCTAACCTAAGTTATAATTAAACCTAACACTACCCTATCAATAAATTAATTAAATAAAATACCTACAATTACCTACAATTAACCTAACACTACACTATCAATAAATAAATTAAATACAATTGCTACAAATAACTACAATTACATAAACTAACTAAAGTACCAAAAATAAAAAAGAACTAAGTTACAAAAAATAAAAAAATATTTACAAACATAAGAAAAATATTACAACAATTTTAAACTAATTACACCTACTCTAAGCCCCCTAATAAAATAACAAAGACCCCCAAAATAAAAAAATTCCCTACCCTATTCTAAATTAATAGAGTTAAAAGCTCTTTTACCTTACCAGCCCTGAACAGGGCCCTTTGCGGGGCATGCCCCAAGAAAATCAGCTCTTTTGCCTGTAAAAAAAAACATACAATACCCCCCCCCAACATTACAACCCACCACCCACATACCCCTAATCTAACCCAAACCCCCTTAAATAAACCTAACACTAAGCCCCTGAAGATCTTCCTATCTTGTCTTCACCATCCAGGTATCACCGATCCGTCCTGGCATCCGGTGCTGAAGAGGTCCAGAAGAGGCTCCAAAGTCTTCCTCCTATCCGGCAAGAAGAGGACATCCGGACCGGCAAACATCTTCTCCAAGCGGCATCTTCGATCTTCTTCCATCCGGTGCGGAGCGGGTCCATCTTGAAGCAGCCGACGCGGATCCATCCTCTTCTTCCGGCGTCTCCCGACGAATGACGGTTCCTTTAAGGGACGTCATCCAAGATGGCGTCCCTCGAATTCCGATTGGCTGATAGTATTCTATCAGCCAATCGGAATTAAGGTAGAAATATTCTGATTGGCTGATGGAATCAGCCAATCAGAATCAAGTTCAATCCTATTGGCTGATCCAATCAGCCAATCAGATTGAGCTCGCATTCTATTGGCTGATCGGAACAGCCAATAGAATGCGAGCTCAATCTGATTGGCTGATTGGATCAGCCAATCGGATTGAACTTGATTCTGATTGGCTGATTCCATCAGCCAATCAGAATATTCCTACCTTAATTCCGATTGGCTGATAGAATACTATCAGCCAATCGGAATTCGAGGGACGCCATCTTGGATGACGTCCCTTAAAGGAACCGTCATTCGTCGGGAGACGCCGGAAGAAGAGGATGGATCCGCGTCGGCTGCTTCAAGATGGACCCGCTCCGCACCGGATGGAAGAAGATCGAAGATGCCGCTTGGAGAAGAAGTTTGCCGGTCCGGATGTCCTCTTCTTGCCGGATAGGAGGAAGACTTTGGAGCCTCTTCTGGACCTCTTCAGCACCGGATGCCAGGACGGATCGGTGATACCTGGATGGTGAAGACAAGGTAGGAAGATCTTCAGGGGCTTAGTGTTAGGTTTATTTAAGGGGGGTTTGGGTTAGATTAGGGGTATGTGGGTTGTGGGTTGTAATGTTGGGGGGGGTATTGTATGTTTTTTTTTACAGGCAAAAGAGCTGATTTTCTTGGGGCATGCCCCGCAAAGGGCCCTGTTCAGGGCTGGTAAGGTAAAAGAGCTTTTAACTCTATTAATTTAGAATAGGGTAGGGAATTTTTTTTATTTTGGGGGTCTTTGTTATTTTATTAGGGGGCTTAGAGTAGGTGTAATTAGTTTAAAATTGTTGTAATATTTTTCTTATGTTTGTAAATATTTTTTTATTTTTTGTAACTTAGTTCTTTTTTATTTTTTGTACTTTAGTTAGTTTATGTAATTGTAGTTATTTGTAGAAATTGTATTTAATTTATTTATTGATAGTGTAGTGTTAGGTTAATTGTAGGTAATTGTAGGTATTTTATTTAATTAATTTATTGATAGGGTAGTGTTAGGTTTAATTATAATTTAGGTTAGGACTTATTTTACAGGTAATTTTGTTATTATTTTAACTAGGTAACTATTAAATAGTTCTTAACTATTTAATAGCTATTGTACCTGGTTAAAATAATTACAAAGTTACCTGTAATATAAATATTAATCCTAAAATAGCTACAATGTAATTATAATTTATATTGTAGCTATATTAGGGTTTATTTTACAGGTAAGTATTTAGCTTTAAATAGGAATAATTTATTTAATAAGAGTTAATTAATTTTGTTAGATTAAAATTATATTTAATTTAGGGGGGTGTTAGTGTTAGGGTTAGACTTAGCTTTAGGGGTTAATCCATTTATTATAGTAGCGGTGAGCTCCGGTCGTCAGATTAGGGGTTAATAATTGAAGTTAGGTGTCGGCAATGTTAGGGAGGGCAGATTAGGGGTTAATACTATTTATGATAGGGTTAGTGAGGCGGATTAGGGGTTAATAACTTTATTATAGTAGCGCTCAGGTCCGCTCGGCAGATTAGGGGTTAATAAGTGTAGGCAGGTGTCGGCGACGTTGAGGGGGGCAGATTAGGGGTTAATAAATATAATATAGGGGTCGGCGGTGTTAGGGGCAGCAGATTAGGGGTACATAAGGATAATGTAGGTGGCGGCGCTTTGCGGTCGGCAGATTAGGGGTTAATTATTGTAAGTAGCTGGCGGCGACGTTGTGGGGGGCAGGTTAGGGGTTAATAAATATAATACAGGGGTCGGCGGTGTTAGGGGCAGCAGATTAGGGGTACATAAGGATAACGTAGGTGGCGGCGCTTTGCGGTCGGCAGATTAGGGGTTAATTATTGTAAGTAGCTGGCGGCGACGTTGTGGGGGGCAGGTTAGGGGTTAATAAATATAATACAGGGGTCGGCGGTGTTAGGGGCAGCAGATTAGGGGTACATAAGTATAACGTAGGTTGCGGTCGGCAGATTAGGGGTTAAAAAAATGTAATCGAGTTGCGGCGATGTGGGGGGACCTCGGTTTAGGGGTGCATAGGTAGTTTATGGGTGTTAGTGTACTTTAGGGTACAGTAGTTAAGAGCTTTATGAACCGGCGTTAGCCCAGAAAGCTCTTAACTCCTGCTATTTTCCTGCGGCTGGAGTTTTGTCGTTAGAGCTCTAACGCTCACTTCAGAAACGACTCTAAATACCGGCGTTAGGAAGATCCCATTGAAAAGATAGGATACGCAATTGACGTAAGGGGATCTGCGGTATGGAAAAGTCGCGGCTGAAAAGTGAGCGTTAGACCCTTTAATCACTGACTCCAAATACCGGCGGTAGCCTAAAACCAGCGTTAGGAGCCTCTAACGCTGGTTTTCACGGCTAACGCCGAACTCTAAATCTAGGCCTAAATTACAATTAAAATAAAACATCCTATCATTACTTTAAATAATCAAACTAAGATTAGATTAAAATAAATAAATCTAAAATTACAAAAAATAAAAAAGTCTAAAATTACAGAAAACAATAAACCAAATTATTTAAAATAAAATATTTAAACCTAATCTAATACCCCTATAAAAATAAAAAAGCCCCCCAAAATAAAAACACCCCCAAATCTAACCCTAAACTACCAATAGCACTTAAAATGCACAATATCTAACCCTCAGCCGCCATCCCCCCCACCGCAATAACTAATAAATGTATTAACCCTCTGACGGATACCCCGGCTACCCCGACTGGATAGCTCTGCCTAACGGGTCCTTCTTCCTCCCTGGTGACTCCAGCTATGTAGCCCAAGAAAATGATTCTAGCAGGAGCCCACCTAAATGACTAGACAGACTAGCATTCAGGTGAAGTAAGAACTGCTTTATTTAACAGAAAACATAGCTTTTATACATTTCCAACAGAAAAGGGGGGTAGTTATAACAAATATTATACAATGAGACAAACATCAGGCAATGGTTAGATAAACAAGATTCTAATCACAAAAGGACAATGGATGACTCATAAAATAACAGAAAGGCACATAACAGCAGGAGGTCTCAGCATTCGATTGTCTGTGCTGTGTGTAATCTCCTGCTCTGTGTCTCACACCTAGACTGAATGTACTGAATGTGAATTGGGCTGTTACTTTATACTCCAACCAAAAAAGGGGGGGTAAGAGTTCAACCCCGGCAGCCCAGTATCCGTGACAGTGAGGTTGTAGGGGGGTGGGAGTTTAACCCTTGCAGCCCGGTATCCATGACAACTCCCCCCTTCCAGTTCGGCAGACCCGGCTAGATCCACATGGGTTTACTTGAGGCTGGCCGACGAGCATTCTATTTCAGTCTACCGGGAAAGTCCATCAGCATTCCCATTGCCCTTTCCCGGCCTATACTGAATGTCAAAATTAAAGGGCTGCAGGGTCAAACTCCATCTTAGTAGACGTCCATTATCTCCCGACACTCGGTTAAGCAACACCAGAGGGTTGTGATCGGTGAGGACAGTGAAAGGTCTTCCATATAGGTACGATTGTAATTTCTTGAGGGCCCATACCAGTGCCAGGCATTCCTTCTCCACCACCACTACTGATGTAGGCTATGGGGTGGTCATGCCCTTCCTCGTCCATCTGGCTTAACACTGCTCCCAACCTAAACATGGAGGCATCTGTGTGGACACAAAAACGTTTGGTGGGGTTAGGTGCGGCCAGGATGGGGGCAGAGATCAAGGCAAACTTGAGGCTCTGAAAGGCGTTTTCACATTCTGGGGACCACAGTACCTGTCGGGGCAGTCTTTTACGAGTCAGGTCGGTCAGGGGTTTGGCGAGGGTGCTATAATTGGGGACGAACCTTTGGTAATAGCCAATGGTTCCTAGGAAGGCTAAGACCTGGGTCTTGGTTTGAGGAGTGGGCCAGTTTGCCACTGCCTCAACCTTGGCCGGCTACAGCCGCTGCTGTCTGCAGCCCACTCGGTGGCCCAGGTACTGGACTTCCGAGTGGCCTATGGTGCATTTGTCGGGCTTCAGGGTCAGCCTGGCAGCTCTGAGGCAATATAGAATTATGCCCAAGTGGATCAAATGGTCCTCCCAGGTGTCGCTAAAGATGGAAATGTCGTCCAAGTAGGCACAGGCATAGTCTTGGAGGCTATCCAGCAGGCGATCCACCATCCTCTGAAAGGTGTCTGAAGCGTTCTTCATCCCAAATGGCATGACCTTAAACTGGTAGAGGCCGAAAGGGGTGATGAAGGTGGACTTGGGAACGGATTCAGGTTCTAGTGGGATCTGCCAATACCCCTTGCAGAGGTCAAGGGTAGTTAGGAAGTGACCCCTGGCAACTCTATCTAAGAGGTCATCGACGTGGGGCATGGGGTAGGCGTCGGTTGTGGTTCTGTCATTGAGCTTACGGTAGTCAATGCAGAACCAAGTAGTACCATCTTTTTTTGGGGACCAGCACAACCGGGGAGGCTCAGGGACTGTTGGACAGTTCAACAATACCGAGGTCCAACATTCCTCGGAGCTCCCGGTGCATACTGTCTCTGACAGCTTCAGGTACTCTTCTTGGTCTAGCACGTAGTACTATCCGATGTTAGCCAATTTGTTTTTATTAGCAGTTAATACTAGCCGCTATACCAGTAGAAGTCAATGATATTATTTTTTGTTTTTATGTATTTATAGAATCTTGTTTTAAGCCGAATTGTAGGCACTATACTATACTTGTTTTAATTTAGGCAATGCTCTTATAATAAATGTTTTTGCATTTGAATATCCAAGTCTGATATTTCAATCCTAATTATTCAACATTTGGAACATATTTTTTCAACACACAGTTAGCCCTAGGGCACCACCCACATCCAGTTGTAGTATTTTCTTCTATCGATGATCACACCTTGTGAGAAGTGCGATTAGTGAGTTGGCCAATACTGTGCTCTTTTAGGTCAGTGGACATCACGTATTTCTAGCTTCAGGTACTCTGTAAGCTGCCTGCCTCAGGGGAGCTTGCTCCGGGGTTTCCACTCAGTGCCCAGCCACTGTGGTGTGATTAGATTAATAATTTGCGTTGTGGGGGGGGTGGCGGTTTAGGAGTTAATAGGTTAAATAGATACTTTGCATTGTGGGGGGATGGTGGTTTAGGGGTTAATATTTTAAATAGGTAGATTGCATTGTGGGGTGATGGCGGTTTAGAGGTTAATAACTTTTATTGTTAGTTGCGATGTGGCGGAATGGCGGTTTAGAGGTTAATACATTTTATTGTTAGTTGCGATGTGGGGAAATGGCGGTTTAGAGGTTAATACATTTTATTGTTAGTTGCGATGTGGGGGAATGGCTGTTTAGAGGTTAATACATTTTATTGTTAGTTGCGATGTGGGGAAATGGCAGTTTAGAGGTTAATACATTTTATTGTTAGCTGTGATGTGAGGGGTTGGCGGTTTAGTGGTTAATACATTTATTATAAGTTGCGATGTGGGGAGGATGGGTTGCAATGTGGGGGAGGAGGGGTTTTGATGGGTTTATTTTTGGGAGGTGGGTTAGATTTCAATGGGAAATAGGTCTCAAAAAGCACCTTTTTCCTATTTTACCCCTAGTTTAGCTGGGTGTAATTTTTGTTAATGTATCGGCAGCTTCCAACAGTGACGTTTTGTGTGGTCATTGGAAACCTGGTATTATTTAAAGATTAGTGGCTTCTGATACTTTCTATGGGAAACGAAAATGTTTTCGGCAGCCGGAGTCCGGTTGCCAAAATTGAGGTATAACGGGCCGCTGGAAGCAGTCTGTGAACGATATTGCTTCAGACAGCATATTTATCGGTTTGTGAGTGCACGCAAACCTAATTACGGCTCAATTGAAACGAGCCCTAAATGTGTTAAGCTAGTTGTCAGTAGTGCATTGCTGTTCCTTCAGCAAAGGATAACAAGATAATGAATCACATTTGATAATTGAAGTAAATTGTAAAGTTGTTTAAAATTGTATATTCTTTTCAAATCATGAAAGAAAATATTGGGGTTACCTCTCCCTTTAGACTTCTGTAGATGAAATTCCAAAAAATCCTCATTTTAGGGGTTTTGGTTGCTACATGCAAATAAACAATTTAAACACCTCTTGCTTTATGTAGATTATAATACTGCATCTTGTTACTCATTGTTACTCAGTGTATCTTATGTATTTTTGTGTTTGTGTTAAGGTAGATAGATAGATAGATAGAAAGATAGATAGATAGATAGATAGATAGATAATAGGGAAAAAAAGGTAATTTTTGGTTAATTCTAATTTTCTATAGATTGAGAGGATATACACATATATGGCCCCATATATTACACACCTTGTGAACAAGGTTTTCAACATGACAACATGTTTGCATATCTTCATGGCATGTACCATTACACACTCCAGTGAGAGAAGGGCCTATCATTTACCCCTAGTGAGTATGATGATTGCTGCTTCTTACATTGCGGGAAGCTCTGCAAGGGCTCCAAAGCAGCTTACGATTCTTAGTGCATGGAGCCCATAATATGTTATAATGAAACAAAAATGTAATCTGTCAACTTTACTTAATCCTGACTTGAAGCTATTTTAGGTCTAATAAAACATACTCATTAAATAGAAGGGAAAAAAAGGACAAAAGAGGCGCTGCATGTGTGTATCAATCAAATGCAATAAGGGAAGTACAGATGAGTGCAGGGTACTCACATATAATGAAGGCACTCAATTGTGCCAAATGGTGCAGGCTGGACCTTTAACAGCAGCCCAGCTCACTGAACTCCGGTAATACAGGATCCAAGTCCTCTTATGTTAGAAGTACATAGGAAAGAGGAGACAAAAAAAAGCACCACATGTGTGTAAAGTAAACGGAGGGAGTACAAATAAGTACAGGGTACTCACATATGGTGAAGGCACTCAGTTGTGCCAAATGGTGCAGGCTTGACCTTTAACAGCAGCCCAGCTTGCTGAACTCTGGCAAAACTGGAATTGAATCCTCTGTGATGGGTCCACAGGAGGAAAGAACAGATAGCGTAGGCTGAGAGATATACACAAAATAGCCCAAGTGTTTGAGATAAATTCCAAAATATTTATTTTTAAAAATATATTAAAAACATCAAACTATAAAACAATAAAAACACTTGAGGTATCAGCTGTGTATAAAATCCTCTGGCATAAGGAGATATGCAACGCGTTTCTTGGCTTTAGAGCCATTTCATCAGGCATGTCTAACTAGCTCCAATTTCATCCTAAAATAGGGCTACACTACCTGTTAGGTGTACATAGCAAACCAATCCAAACCCTTTGTCTCCAAGAGGTGTAATTGATTAACCTGAAACCCATTAGTAACTAAAGATAACACAGTATGTGTATCCAAAAGATACACATACTATGTTTCTATAGTTACTAAGTTAAAGGTCCATCCTGCACCATTTGGCACAATTGAGTGCCTTCATTATATGTGAGTACCCTGCACTTATCTGTACTTCACTTATTGCATTTGATTGATAAACACATGCAGCACCTCTTTTGTCCTTTTTTTCTTTTATAGACATTGTTTGTGTACAAAGAGTGCAGCCATTGGTATTGTCAAACCGGAATTTCCAGCTATCGTGAAAATTTCCTTTGGACTGTACTTGGGATATCTAAGTATACATTTTCTCCTTTTATGATGGGACTCATACAGATATACAAGCCTTTGAGACTCTCCTAACTTTTTGTTAGCTTTAATTGAAGACATTTTAGATTCTCAAGAATTTGTTCTCTTTTAGCGCCTCCTATTGGTTGGTCCTTGTATATACCACCTTGCCATTATACTCATTAAATAGAAGTATTTATGTAAGGAATTACGAGAACTGTAATGGTAACCAGAACTTTAAATTAAAATACAGTTGAAATCACAAATGGGATTTGGCTATCTATATATTCACAAAATTAGAAAAGCAAGGGTCAAGTTACTACCCCACTGTAAAGGGACATTAAGCTAAAAAAAAATTCCCCTAGATTATAAGTGGACCACTGTTGGAAGTGAAGGTAGCACTATTAATATTGCAGGCCTGTACTATAAATAGTGTCATACTCTGGTGTTATAAGACCATGGTAAAACAGAATTACTACAGAATGTTTAGCTCGGCTGACATATCTTTTGTGCACTCTAGACTTTTAATGGATAGCACAGCTGCAGAAACATTGCTCACATTACACGTTATGAGTTATGTGTTGCTCTTGAGTGCAACACATAGCATCATAAAAGTTAGCTTTACTTAAAGGGACATGAAACCCACATTTTTTCTTTCATGATTCAGATAGAGAATACAATTTTAAAGAATTTTCTAATTTACTTCTATTATCTAATCTGTTTTATTCTCTTGGTATCGCTTGTTGAATGAGCAGCAGTGCACTACTGGTTTCTAACTGAACACATGGTGGGTGAGACAATGACAATCAGTTTATATATGCAGCCACCAATCAACAGCTAGAACCTAGGTTCTCTGCTGCACATGAACTTGCCTAGATTAACATTTCAGCAAAGGATAACAAGAGAAAGAAGCAAATTAAGTAATAGAAGTAAAATGGAAAGTTGTTTGAAAATTGTATTCTCTATCTGAATCATGAAATAATTTTTTGGGGTTTTATGTCCCTTTAAGACCTGAAGTAAAATGTAAATAAAACATCTTAAAATAAAGTATTACATATACTGATATTGGAAAGGTATGTGGACAAAAAAAATGAAAATAATTTGCCATTAATTAAAACATTACAGTTGCTGGGCACAATAAATAACCTTTAAATACATCTAAAACACTAGGGCCTAGATTTAGAGTTCGGCGGTAGCCGTCAAAACCAGCGTTAGAGGCTCCTAACGCTGGTTTTGGCCGCCCGCTGGTATTTGGAGTCAGTGATTAAAGGGTCTAACGCTCACTTTACAGCCGCGACTTTTCCATACCGCAGATCCCCCTACGCCATTTGCGTAGCCTATCTTTTCAATGGGATCTTTCTAACGCTGGTATTTAGAGTCGTTTCTGCAGTGAGCGTTAGAGCTCTAACGACAAGATTCCAGCCGCCTGAAAAAAGCAGGAGTTAAGAGCTTTCTGGCTAACGCCGGTTTATAAAGCTCTTAACTACTGTACCCTAAAGTACACTAACACCCATAAACTACCTATGTACCCCTAAACTGAGGTCCCCCCACATCGCCGCCACTCGATTAAAATTTTTAACCCCTAATCTGCCGACCGCCACCTACGTTATACTTATGTACCCCTAATCTGCTGCCCCTAACCCCGCCGACCCCTATATTATATTTATTAACCCCTAACTTGCCCCCCACAACGTCGCCGCAAGCTACTTAAAATAATTAACCCCTAATCTTCCGACCGCAAATCGCCGCCACCTACGTTATCGCTATGTACCCCTAATCTGCTGCCCCTAACATCGCCGACCCCTATGTTATATTTATTAACCCCTAATCTGCCCCCCACAACGTCGCCGACACCTGCCTACACTTATTAACCCCTAATCTGCCGAGCGGACCTGAGCGCTACTATAATAAAGTTATTAACCCCTAATCCGCCTCACTAACCCTATCATAAATAGTATTAACCCCTAATCTGCCCTCCCTAACATCGCCGACACCTAACTTCAATTATTAACCCCTAATCTGCCGATCGGAGCTCACCGCTATTCTAATAAATGTATTAACCCCTAAAGCTAAGTCTAACCCTAACACTAACACCCCCCTAAGTTAAATAATTTTTATCTAACGAAATAAATTAACTCTTATTAAATAAATGATTCCTATTTAAAGCTAAATACTTACCTGTAAAATAAATCCTAATATAGCTACAATATAAATTACATTTATATTATAGCTATTTTAGGATTAATATTTATTTTACAGGTAACTTTGTATTTATTTTAACCAGGTACAATAGCTATTAAATAGTTAAGAACTATTTAATAGTTACCTAGTTAAAATAATTACAAATTTACCTGTAAAATAAATCCTAACCTAAGATATAATTAAACCTAACACTACCCTATCAATAAAATAATTAAATAAACTACCTACAATTACCTACAATTAACCTAACACTACACTATCAATAAATTAATTAAACACAATTGCTACAAATAAATACAATTAAATAAACTATCTAAAGTACAAAAAATAAAAAAGAACTAAGTTACAGAAAATAAAAAAATATTTACAAACATAAGAAAAATATTACAACAATTTTAAACTAATTACACCTACTCTAAGCCCCCTAATAAAATAACAAAGACCCCCAAAATAAAAAATTCCCTACCCTATTCTAAAATACAAAAATTACAAGCTCTTTTACCTTACCAGCCCTGAACAGGGCCCTTTGCGGGGCATGCCCCAAGAATTTCAGCTCTTTTGCCTGTAAAAAAAAACATACAATACCCCCCCCCCCAACATTACAACCCACCACCCACATACCCCTAATCTAACCCAAACCCCCTTAAATAAACCTAACACTAATCCCCTGAAGATCTTCCTACCTTGTCTTCACCATCCAGGTATCACCGATCCGTCCTGGCTCCAAGATCTTCATCCAACCCAAGCGGGGGTTGGCGATCCATAATCCGGTGCTCCAAAGTCTTCCTCCTATCCGGCAAGAAGAGGACATCCGGACCGGCAAACATCTTCTCCAAGCGGCATCTTCTATGTTCTTCCATCCGATGACGACCGGCTCCATCTTGAAGACCTCCAGCGCGGATCCATCCTCTTCTTCCGACGACTAGACGACGAATGACGGTTCCTTTAAGGGACGTCATCCAAGATGGCGTCCCTCGAATTCCGATTGGATGATAGGATTCTATCAGCCAATCGGAATTAAGGTAGGAATTTTCTGATTGGCTGATGGAATCAGCCAATCAGAATCAAGTTCAATCCGATTGGCTGATCCAATCAGCCAATCAGATTGAGCTCGCATTCTATTGGCTGTTCCGATCAGCCAATAGAATGCGAGCTCAATCTGATTGGCTGATTGGATCAGCCAATCGGATTGAACTTGATTCTGATTGGCTGATTCCATCAGCCAATCAGAATATTCCTACCTTAATTCCGATTGGCTGATAGAATCCTATCAGCCAATCGGAATTCGAGGGACGCCATCTTGGATGACGTCCCTTAAAGGAACCGTCATTCGTCGTCTAGTCGTCGGAAGAAGAGGATGGATCCGCGCTGGAGGTCTTCAAGATGGAGCCGGTCGTCATCGGATGGAAGAACATAGAAGATGCCGCTTGGAGAAGATGTTTGCCGGTCCGGATGTCCTCTTCTTGCCGGATAGGAGGAAGACTTTGGAGCACCGGATTATGGATCGCCAACCCCCGCTTGGGTTGGATGAAGATCTTGGAGCCAGGACGGATCGGTGATACCTGGATGGTGAAGACAAGGTAGGAAGATCTTCAGGGGATTAGTGTTAGGTTTATTTAAGGGGGTTTGGGTTAGATTAGGGGTATGTGGGTGGTGGGTTGTAATGTTGGGGGGGGGGTATTGTATGTTTTTTTTTACAGGCAAAAGAGCTGAAATTCTTGGGGCATGCCCCGCAAAGGGCCCTGTTCAGGGCTGGTAAGGTAAAAGAGCTTGTAATTTTTGTATTTTAGAATAGGGTAGGGAATTTTTTATTTTGGGGGTCTTTGTTATTTTATTAGGGGGCTTAGAGTAGCTGTAATTAGTTTAAAATTGTTGTAATATTTTTCTTATGTTTGTAAATATTTTTTTATTTTCTGTAACTTAGTTCTTTTTTATTTTTTGTACTTTAGATAGTTTATTTAATTGTATTTATTTGTAGCAATTGTGTTTAATTAATTTATTGATAGTGTAGTGTTAGGTTAATTGTAGGTAATTGTAGGTAGTTTATTTAATTATTTTATTGATAGGGTAGTGTTAGGTTTAATTATATCTTAGGTTAGGATTTATTTTACAGGTAAATTTGTAATTATTTTAACTAGGTAACTATTAAATAGTTCTTAACTATTTAATAGCTATTGTACCTGGTTAAAATAAATACAAAGTTACCTGTAAAATAAATATTAATCCTAAAATAGCTATAATATAAATGTAATTTATATTGTAGCTATATTAGGATTTATTTTACAGGTAAGTATTTAGCTTTAAATAGGAATCATTTATTTAATAAGAGTTAATTTATTTCGTTAGATAAAAATTATATTTAACTTAGGGGGGTGTTAGTGTTAGGGTTAGACTTAGCTTTAGGGGTTAATACATTTATTAGAATAGCGGTGAGCTCCGGTCGGCAGATTAGGGGTTAATAATTGAAGGTAGGTGTCGGCGATGTTAGGGAGGGCAGATTAGGGGTTAATACTATTTATGATAGGGTTAGTGAGGCGGATTAGGGGTTAATAACTTTATTATAGTAGCGCTCAGGTCCGCTCGGCAGATTAGGGGTTAATAAGTGTAGGTAGGTGTCGGCGACGTTGTGGGGGGCAGATTAGGGGTTAATAAATATAACATAGGGGTCGGCGATGTTAGGGCAGCAGATTAGGGGTACATAGGGATAACGTAGGTGGCGGCGGTTTACGGAGCGGCAGATTAGGGGTTAAAAGTGTAATGCAGGGGTCAGCGATAGCGGGGGCGGCAGATTAGGGGTTAATAAGTGTAAGGCTAGGGGTGTTTAGACTCGGGGTACATGTTAGAGTGTTAGGTGCAGACGTAGGAAGTGTTTCCCCATAGGAAACAATGGGGCTGCGTTAGGAGCTGAACGCTGCTTTTTTGCAGGTGTTAGGTTTTTTTTCAGCTCAAACAGCCCCATTGTTTCCTATGGGAGAATCGTGCACGAGCACGTTTTTGAGGCCGGCCGCGTCCGTAAGCAACTCTGGTATCGAGAGTTGCATTTGCGGTAAATATGCTCTACGCTCCTTTTTTGGAGCCTAACGCAGCATTTGTTTGAACTCTCGATACCAGAGTTAAATTTAAGGTGCGGCCAGAAAAAAACCCGCGGAGCGTTAACAGCCCTTTTACCGCCAAACTCCAAATCTAGCCGTAGATTAGTTTTCAAACCTGTCCTCAGGCCTCCCAAACAGGTCAGGTTTTCAGGATTACCTTGGACAAGAGCAGGTAAAATAACCCTGTTTACTAATTAGCTGATTATTTCACCTTTGCTGCAGTACAGATATCCTTAAAATGTGGCCTGTTACGGAGACCTTGAGCACAGGTTTGAATACCAGTGATTAACCTAAGAGACATGGCAGCACATGATAACATTAAACAGAAATCAAAGATAAAATAATAAGTACAAATCAGTAGGTGTACATTTCTATACTAAAGAAAGATTTTACTCAGAATTGTATTTCACATAAAATATTACATTTTGCATAATTTAAAAACTCTATATTGCACTTTCATTATTTATTTTCTTTCTAATGACACAGTGAGTCCACGGATCATCATCAATTGCTGTTGGGAATATCACTCCTGGCAAGCAGGAGGAGGCAAACAGCACCACAGCAAAGCTGTTAAGTATCAGTTACCTTCCCACAACCCCTAGTTACTTGTGGGGTGGGCCTCACTGCATTTTCCTAACATTATGCTTCCCTGGTATAGAAAGCCAGGGTAAATTTACTCTGTCTTTCTTTGTTTCAAAGGTCTCTGTGAGGAGCGGCATCCTCTCCAGCCCGGCGAGCTGTCCTCCTGCCGGACGGCTAGATACAGGTAAGTGCTCAGTCTTCTATCATTATGGGGGAGTTGCACTTCATAAAATAGACTGCATTTCTTGGGACATATATATATATATATATATATATATATATATATATATATATATATATATAACCTGGGGAAGGATATTAAATTCAGGCTGCAGGCACTGGTGACCAGGAGACTATGGGATAATACTTTATAGAGTATTCCCTGTTTATGATATATTGGCTCAATAGGGATTAATGGCAAGAGTGCAGTGTTACTCACAATCCTGCTGTATAGTCTGGGAAAATGCAAGGATACTATTTCTAGAAGGTGTGTGCTCTTTAAATGCTAAGGACTGTTATTAGTAGAGTGACGCAATGTTGGGCTTCCATCAGGTGTTTTTTTTATTTTTCATGTGTGTAGTGTTTTAATGTGCACTCTGTTTTTTTCTGACTGCCGGAACAGTTACATCAAAGGTGGCTATGACAGGATGAGGCGCGAGATAACTAGACTGCGCGCTTCATCTCTCGTGTGCAGCTATCTCAGTCGAGTTCCACCTTCTTCCTTAGTTGTGGCGGGGAATTGCCATTTCCATCTCTTCTTCTGAGATTCTCCTTAAGATCGTAGCAAGGGGTTAATAGTGCATTTCCTCTGACATAATGTGGGGGCTCATGAAATGCAGGGACCAGCTATTGCTGCGTGCCTTCTATTTTCTTCTGAGTCATTCAACTGCTGTTTCATTTTAAATTACAGTTATAAGTATGTTTATTACTGCTGGGTTTTATATTCTAATAATCACGCAGCTCTTGTTATTATGCAAGTTTTTTTTCCTCCGGAAGTCCTATCATATATCTATGATGCCATTATATATTGCCACTATATTTTAATCTTATTTTAATTAAACTCCTCCCTATAGTGTTCCAGACTATTAGGGGTTAAGGACAGCTAGCTAGAGGAAGTATTTAATTGTTGTGCTCTTCCAGACTGACATAAGTCTGTTTGATGGGCATGTTTTAATACAGAATTCTACTCCTATGTAATTAGGATGTCTTAAGTTAGAACATGCAGCTGTCACTCATACCTTTCCTGACAGTTATAATATATTAACAGGACAGAGGCATCGCTGTGTTTTTTTGTAAGCAATGGTCTGATCTGTGGCAAAAATTTGATATTTAACATCTGAGAGCAATGTCTCCTTTGTATGATGCTGTTCAGAACAGCTTCTCTTTTAGCGTCACAAGTGTCACTGGCATCACATCCAGTGCCCTGCGGTTCCTCTCAATCTCCTGAGGGAGTATATTTGCCTACAGATCTGCAGCTCAGTTTTTACTTTGCTTTTCTGTGATTTTACCTGTTTTTTCCCCTTACCTTTAGGGAAAACGCAAGAGAATGTTAAAAATCTTCAGATAGTAAGGTTTCTGCTTTTGTTTTTCTATCTGCTCTCTCCCCTAAGTTGGGTAAGAAGAGAGGGTAGGATCTCAGATACGGATGGTATAATTCCTTCGTCTGATACTGAAGTGGTATCCTTCAGTTATATGCTTATTCGTGTACTGTTAAAGGAGGTATTGGCTACTTGGACGACTTGTCAACCTTAGATAGGCCCATTACATTGTTCATTCCTATGATGAAGTGTCTAGACGGGCTGTGGATATTTTCACAGGAATATCTGGGGATACTTGTTTCCCTGTCTCCTGTATGCCCTAGTGGACTACGCTTCTATGGCACAGAGTACGGATCCATGGAATACAAAGATGGAGATCTTTCTGGACAAGAGCGGCATCTTTTGATGCAACGTCTGATCGAATTTCACAGAAGGGCTGTTAGGCCAATTTTTTATTTCTGTTGCTAATTTTCGTTCCTTCGTAACTTCAACCCCTTTGTCTTCCAAGCAGGAGTATTTCAAGTCCTCTTGGATACCTAATCAGTCTTGGATCAGGGGGAATTAATTAAGGAAACCCACAGCTAACTCTCATTCAGCATGTAGGGTTTACCCCCGAGCCAGGATCGGATCCTATGGGGGGCAGTCTATCTCAGGTTTTGTCCTGCCTGGATACGTTCCTTGCAGTGCAGGAGTCTTCCCCTTTAGCTTCCAAGCAGGAGCAGTCCAAGTCCTCTGGGATATCCAGTTAGTCTTGGATCAGGGAGAAGTAGTTAAAGAAAGCCACAGCTATTTCTCCTTCAGCATGAAGTTTTGTCCCAGATCCAGGATTGGATACTGGGAGGGGGACAGTCTTTTCAGTTTTCTTTTGCCTGGATACGAGATTGCCTATATCTCTAAGGGGCTATAGATATAGTATCCCTGGGTTACTAATAGATTTTGCTCCTTTCCAGGAGTAGGTTCTTCCTCTCTAGTTTATCAGTAGCCCAGATAAAGAGAGAGGCGTTCTTGAAAGGTGTTCAGAATTTTCCTCCCTGGGAGGAATTGTTCCTGTTCCAGTTTAGGAACAAGGTTTAGTTCCTTTTACATTCTGTTCCAAATTTACTTTGTTCTAATTTAGACATGTAATGTCTAAATAAGTTTTCTCTGAGTACCATCCTCAAGATGGAGACTATAGCTCCATTCTTCCTTGGTACAGGAGGGTCAGTTTCTAACGACCTTAGACCTAAAAGATGCATACCCTCAGTTTCCCATTCAAGGGATCATCTCAGATTTCTGAGTTTTGCTTTTCCAGCAAACTGTTTCTGTTTGTGGGCTAACAATGACTTTATATCAGCTCCCAGAGTTCTCTTCAGGTTTTTCTGGGCCACAATTTGGTTCCGGAATTGCAGTGGAGTCCCACCCTATTGGTCCATGCTCCATCCTTCTTCGATCAAGATTTCTTTGGAGGTTTTGTTGTCTGTCTTCTTTCCATGAATGGAAGTGGAACTGGGAAAAGACTACCTTGTCCCAGCTACATGGGTATTCTTCTTAGGAATTATTATTGATTCTTTCAATAAAAGTTCTCTCCTGGAGGTCAGGAAAGCCTAATTCCTTCCTCTTGGCTCCCTCTTTTGTCCACTGTTCAGCATCAGTGACTTAGTGTCCAAGTCCGTTTGAGAGCTAAGCAGTTCTGCATGCTCATTCAGTGACATGGGGATTATGCAGATGTCTAAAATTATCTAGATTTGTCAACAATAGTCTCTCTTTCCCATGGTGTTTTAGCGGGATCTTTGGCTTCAGGACTCACGTTTTGAAGGTCTTCCTGGGCATTTTGACTGTGGACTCCAGCCTGCTGGGCTGGGAGGTACCTGGTACTCGTTAAGTCTTGTTGGGGTTTAGCTCAAATGGTAGAGCGCTCGCTTATCAGGCGAGAGGTAGTGGGATCACTGAACACATTTTAATGCAGGGATTTTGGTCCTGGGAGAAGTCTCCTCTCCCCTTCATCAGTTAGAGTAGATAGTGATTTTCAATGCTCTGATGGTTTGACCTCAGTTGTCTTTAGCCCACTTTAGCATGTTCTAGTCAGACAACATAGTCTCTGTGTTTTTACATCAACTTCCAGAAAGAAACTCTTGTTCCTTAGTCATGTAGGAGGTGTTTCAGATTTTTTTTATGTGCTCACAGTTTTAGTCTATTTGCCATCCACAGTTCTGGAATGGACAATTGGGAAAAGGATGTGTTTTCAAAGTTATCTACCAAATGGGGGTTCCCAGAATTGGTTTTGATGGGGTCTTGTTGGAACACCATGTTCCCAAGTTCAGTTTGAGGTCAAAGAGATCCTCAAGCTTTTCTAATAGATGCTTTGACAGTTCCTTGGAACTTCAGGTGACTCATCCTCCTTCTCTGTTTGTTCTCCTTCCACGACCCATCGTTCAGATCTTGTAGGAGAGAGCATTGGTTTTCTTCTAACTCTTGCGTGGCCTCACAGGATCTGGTAGACGGTCCTAGTAGAGATTGTACATGGGGTTTTCAAATCGGTGCTTGAGACCACGATTCAGGCTTGTAAACCTATCACTAGGAAGATTACTATAAGATATGGCAGGTTCCCAAGGATCTTATCCTTCTCTGGGTAGGCCTTGAAAAAGGGTTATCTGTTAGTACCCTCAAGGGTCAGATTTGGATCTTCCGTTCTGCTGCTCAAGTGCCTGCCAGATGTGCAGGATATACAATCCTCTTATCAGGTTCTGGTACAAATCAGACCTGTATTTAAGTCAGTGGCTCCCTTGGAGTTTTTTCCTTGTTCTTATAATTTTTCTTTAGGCTCTGTTTGAGCCTCTGCATTTATAAATATTAAGTTAATATATTGGAGAGTTTTGTTCTTCTTCTGCTCAGAGAGTTTCAGAACTCTTAGCTTGCAGTGGGGTTTTTCTTATCTCGTATTTCTGGCAGATAAGGCTATTTCATGCCAAAGTTGGTTGTCTCCCTAAAGTGTTTTCGGCTGAGATTTTGATCAGGAATTGTTGTTCCTTCTCTCTGTCCTAACCTTTCTTTTTATAATGATAATTTGTTGCACACTTAGATGTTGTACGGGTCCTTACATTTTATCAACAGGCTACAAAGGACTTTTGTCAGTCTTCTGTATTGTTGGTTGTTTTTTCTGGTTAGGTATAAAGGCTAGTAAGCTTCTGCCACTTCTCTTTCTCTCTGGTTGAGGACTGTTATTAGTAGTATTAGTGTTGGGCAGCTGTCTCCTGAGAGATGGGCCTTCAAGAAGGAGGCCTATATAGAACAGATTTGCAGGCGGCGACATGGCCTCTTTGTTCTCTTTTTCTAATGTATAAATTGGATGTTTTTTGCCTCAACTTAGGTTTCTTTTGGGAGAAAGGTTCTTCAAGCAGTGGTGCCTTCTGTTTAGGTTACCTTTCTTGTCCCTCCCGTATCATCTGTGTACTGTAGCTTGGGTATTGATTCCCAACAGTAATTGATGATGATCAGTGGACTCACTGTGTCATTAGAAAGAAAACAAAATGTATGCTTACCTGATAAATTTCTTTCTTTCTTGACACGGTGAGTCCACGCCCCCCCCTGTATTTTTCAGTTTTGTGTTATATAAACCTTAGGCACCTCTGCACCTTGTGTTGCTTCCTTTTTCTCCTTTTCCTTCAGTCGAATGACTGCGGGTTGTGGGAAGGGAACTGATACTTAACAGCTTTGCTGTGGTGGTCTTTGCCTCCTCCTGCTGGCCAGGAGTGATATTCTGAACAGTAATTGATGATGATCCGTGGACTCACTGTGTCAAGAAATAAATACATTTATCAGGTAAGCATAAATTTTGTTTTGCTTGTTATATGTGTTTATATGTTTATATGTGTCTCTTATTAGCTACAGCAAAGGAAGTAAGATAAACATTTAAAAGCTTTTCCGAGAGATGTGTCCAAAGCCTGCAAAGCAAGGCACATTTCTTTTTCTAACAAAATTACATTAAATAATTTTAAATCATTTATATGCAGATTTTTTTTTTCCTAATGAAGTGAATAATTTATGATGCATAGATAAAAAAAAAAATCTTTAATGTACCTTTAATATACAAGCAAAATCTGGTATTATATATATATATATATATATATATATATATATATATATATATATATATATATATATATATATATATATATATAAAAGCGCGGGAACGTGGAGAGAAAGGAGCTACGCCAACAGAGAGAAAACAGGAAGATAAATATACTCCCCAGTAAGGATATTAGCAAAGTTTAAAATAAAATAAAATCTTCCTGCGCTAGAGGTCAGAAATAAACTGACACTACAGCTAAATCAATATGGCGATGGTATAAAACACAATGAAATAGAATACTTTAATTAATATATTAAAAAATATTTTTCTTATATATATAGAGATAACATCAGTGTGATAGCCTCTGACAACCTAAGAGACAGTACATTCAATTCAGACAATAAAACAAAATCAATAATAATATAAATTAAATAAAATAAATGAAATAAAAAAGGGTTAGTATATGTGGTGAGTTAATAGAAAGCTAAAAAGGATGATGATTAAAAAGTGGAATAACCAGCACTAAGATCTTAAATAGATAATAATTGATATGCAATGTTAGGTCATACAAAAACAATATTACAACAATAAAAAAGCAAGCAGGACTGTGACAGCCAATGGTTAACTAATGCACACAGAAAAACTGCAGAGGTGCTATTTTGCCAAATGGTACAATTGCTGCAGATTATAGCTTTGCGTAAGCAGACAATGTTAGCAGTGTTATTGTGCAAACAAGCAATGTTTTTGTGCAAATAAGCAAAGAGGACAATACTCTTATTGAGCAATTCCTTATCTCAAACGATCCTGTTGCAAAGGATTCCAAATCCGTATGATGGGGAAATGTTTCCAGCACTGTATTACTGCTTCATTTAGGGTGTAGAAGGACTCTGTGAATGTAGATAAAAGGGCTTTTTTCACAAGTATGCTAGTAATAGTGCACTATAAGTGTTAATCCAAACTTACAGTTAAGCTCTCTTTAAGCCGCTCCGTTACAAGGAGACGCCGCGTCAGCGTCTGGATTGATCGACCGTTCCCTTTTTTTCTCAAAAAGCCGGGTCAGTGTAGGAAGTCCAACGTAGCAGAATATGGTGGCCTAACTGGGCCAAAAAGAAGCAAAGCGTTTTGGAAAAGTCCTTTCTCAAGCTTCTGATTGAATGATAACCAAAGGGCTCCTTTTATAGCGGAGCAGTAAGTCATTTAAAGCGATATAGCACATATAATTTAAAAACTTATATTAGTAAAGGATCCACCTGATTGGTACACAAATAAACTGTGAAAAAACTGTAGAAAATATATACAAAGTACTTGTAAGTTATATTTCCTAAAACAGTCAGCTTTATTTTAAAACCAAAAAAGAAAGAAAGATTCTAAAAGGAATTTTTAAAGGAATTTTGAAACCCTAAGAGAAAATAACAGAGACATAAGTATTATAAAAATCAGTATTATAAAAGTAAGGTGAATGATTTACAAACAGATTATCTATAAACAAACAAGAATGATGACACAAAGCACCAATGTTTATAGAAAATCTGTTTGTAAATCATTCACCTTACTTTTATAATACTGATTTTTATAATACTTATGTCTCTGGTATTTTCTCTTAGGGTTTTAAAATTCCTTTAAAAATTCCTTTTAGAATCTTTGTTTTATTGTCTGAATTGAAAGTATTGTCTCTTATGTTGTCAGAGGCTATCACACTGATGTTATCTCTCTATATATAAGAAAAATATTTTTTAATATATTAATTAAATTTAAGTATTCTATTTCATTGTGTTTTATACCATCGCCATATTGATTTTGCTGCAATTTCAGTTTATTTCTGACCTCTAGCACAGGAAGATTTTATTTTATTATATATATAATGACCATTAATATTTATTATACATTAATATTCATGTACTTGTCTGAATATTTACATAATTATGCATTTTTGTTTAACTAACTCACCTATAACACTATACTATGCTCTACTTATCTTATCAGTCACTCCTCTGTTATCAGATGTATCTCAAGTCTCTAAAGGCTACAGGGCAATCCGAAAGCTGAGGTTCTTAGCTGCCAAATCTGGTGAAAATTGTGCTGACAGGTGTTGCTGGTCGGTTGGCAGTGGTGTTGCTGGTCAGTTGGCAGCGGTGGCAATATCATTCTTTCCGGTGTTTTTTCATTCTACAATTCTACCAGGCCTTTACAATATTTTTGCTATCTGTCTTTGGCATAAGTCATGACAGAAAAAAATGTGTCAAGATCAAGTATAGAAATGGGGAAATTTGCAACTTTCCTATAAAAATGATCATTGTATCACAATTAATTATTTATCACACAAAATACCCATGTATCCATTTTTTGAGCAAATATGTAGTGTTACTTTTAGAGACATTAAAGGGACAGTCTAGTCAAAATTAAACTTTCATGATTCAGATAGGGCATGTCATTTTAAACAACTTTCCAATTTACATTTATCCTCAAATGTGTTTTGTTCTCTTGGTATTCTTTATTCTAAACCATTGAAGACTGCCTCTTTTCTCAGAGCATTTTGACAGTTTTCACAGTTCGACATTGCTAGTTCATGTGTGCCTTATAGATAACATTGTGCTCACTCCCATGGTGTTATTGATGACGCAACACTGATTGGCTAAAATTCAAGCCTGTCAAAAGAACTGAGATAATGGGGGCAGTCTGCAGAGGCTTAGATACAAGGTAATCACAGAGGTAAAAAAGTGTATTATTATAACTGTGTTGGTTATGTAAAACTGTGGAATGGGTAATAGAAGGATTATCTATCTTTTAAACAATCAACATTCTGGAGTAGACGGTTCCTTTAACAGATACATTCGGTTAGAGTCATACATGCTTGTTATGCTATTGAGGTGTCTTTTTGTTCAGGTGAGATCATGTTTGAACTTAATTGAGGTGCATTTCACCTATTTTATCTAGCCAATTACAAGTGGGCATTCCTGTCATTAACAAATACAGTTCTGTTAAATTACTCAATACATGATATCTCCTATAACTGCAAGCAACACTGAAAAACAATAATTACAACAGCAAAATACAGCAAAATGGAATCAGTAGAAATCATATTAATGTTAAATATTCATATGCCTGTTTTGTTATGTTAAAGTTGTCTCGCTGGATAAATCAGTATATGTAATAGTGATCGCAACTCCTGAATGTGGGCAACTTTGTCTGCTAGCGCTTGTTAAATAGGGCCCAAATTGTTTAACTAATGAAAATAATACAACATTGTAATATTTATCATGATTTTGTTTGACTGTTTTTTTTATGTACAAAGACTTATGACAATTGTACTTGTCCCACTCTCACCTGAGAGTCTGGAGTGACAGCATTTAATTTCATCCATAACTGGAGACCAGGAACATAAATGACACAAGGCATTCAAGAGCTGTTCTTGATTTGCAAAACCTTCTACATTTTTAAAACATTTCTTTTGTTTAGAGCTATTTTGTAATGCAGTGCTGATGTGCTAATACCTGTTATTTATATATGAAACTTGACTTTAATGTCCTTTTAAAATCAAGCATAACACCAGTTACCATGGTAACTACAGTTAACAGAACTACTTTTTGAAACACTTTTTACACATATTGTACCGGTAGCCACCTCTTTCATTCTGCTGCTGCACTGTAGCCACTATTTACTAAACCTTAGCAAATACATTTTAGTGAATATTAAAAGGCCAATCTATCAAGCTCCGAATGGAGCTCAAAAGGCTATGTTTCTGGTGAGTCTTCAGACTCACCAGAAACGCATGTTATGGAGCAGCGGTCTAAAGACCACTGCTCCATAACCTGTCCGCCTGCTCTGATGAGGCGAATAGGAATCGCCGCAATTCAAGTACGATCGGGTTGATTGACACCTCCCTGCTGGCGGCCGATTGGCCGCGAGTCTGCAGGGGGCGGCGTTGCACCAGCAGCTCTTGTGAGCTGCTGGTGCAATGCTGAATACGGAGAGCGTATTGCTCTCCGCATTCAGTGAGGTCTTGCGGACCTGATCCGCACCGTCGGATCAGGTCCGCAAGACCTTTGTTAAATTGGCCTCTAAGTGTAGCCTATTCAAATGTCGGTTCCCAAATGCAGTGATCAAAAAACTGCACAGCTAGGTGCTAGAGTTTGGCGTTGACTTGCCATCTGTCTAACCTAAAAATACCGAGCGATCAGCAGGTGATTTGGATAACTCTGTAGGTGGGATTGTTATTAAATCTCAGATCAGACCCTATAGGGGCCGTTTTTATAATGTGCGAGTGAACATGATACGATGTAGCATATCATGTCCGCCGCACATCGATAAATGTGAACTGCTTGTGCAATGCCGCCCCCTAAAGATTCGCAGCCAATCAGCCGCTAGCAGGGGGTGTCAATCAGGATCGGGTGGATTGATGTCCGCAGCCTCAGAGCAGGTAGACAAGATAAGGAACAGCGGTCTTTAGACCGCTGCTTCTTAACTGCTGTTTCTGGCGAGCCTGAAGGCTCACGCGGAAACAGGGGCATCAAACTCCATTCAGATCTTGATAATTTGGCCCTTATAGCTCTAGTTAGTCATACATCAACATCAAATCAGATCCATGTTCCTGAAACCCCTAGTAAGTATATACCTGTAGCAGTCTTCAGATCAGACACAATCATGTCAGTGTCATATATATTACTGGAAAGGAAATGCAAATATCAGACAATCCAGTCAAATACTGGACACCTGGCAAATGTATGTATGCATGCTTGCCTGTATGTATGCATGCATGTAGGCATGTGTTTTTGTATGTATCTATGTATGTATACATGCATGTATGTACTGTATGTATGTATGCATGTATGTACTGTACGTATGTATATATTTATCCATGTATGTATGTATACATGTATGTGTGTAAGTATATACTGTATGTATGCATGTACGTATGTAGGTATGTATCATAGTGTTTGCTTGTAGACAGTTGGTTGTCCCTTTCCCTAGTCTTCTCTGATATTAAGATTTGCCCTTTTTGGGACTATGTATGTATGCATTTATGTACTGTACGTATGTATATATGTATCCATGTATGCATGCAGGTATGTGTGTATGTATGTACTGTATATATGCATGTATGTAGGTATGCATCATAGTGTTTGCTTGCAGTCAGTTGGTTGTCCCTATCCATAGTCTTCTCTGATATTAAGATTTGCCCCATTTTTGGACTATGTTGCAACTATACTGTATGTGCTATTAAAATATGCACAAATTAGGTATCCGTATATAAATTGTAAATTAGAGTGAGTAATTCTGTTTGTGTTCACAAAAGGGCATGTTGCATGGATGTCATCATGGTAATGACATCTTGCTGTACAATATATATTCATTAAGGAGTGCTTTTTTATAATAATTAATAGGACACTATATTTGTTTGGAATTCTGAAGGATTATTTTTACATTAAAGGGACTTTAAACGCTAAACATATTTAACATGTCCCTCTAATTATTGATGCCACCATATTAGAACCTAGGTTTCTCTCCAGGTATCTGAAGGAGAGTTTCTGCAAATGTGTAAACAAATCAGTATTTGAATGCAACAAAAGCTAGAACCATAACACATGAGAGGTTGGTGATACCAATTACTCAGCTTCTTTACAGGAAGCCTTATATATGTTTATTTTTCCCATGCACCCGGTGTAAATACAGAAAACAAGGAAAATTTAGGCTGGAATTTTTTTTTTACCAATGTAAAAACGCTACATAAAGGTATGGCAGGTTTATATAATTCTGGATGAGATTATTACTTCTTTAATCATGATTTAAAGGGATAGTCTACTTTAACTTTTTTATTGTTTAAAAAGAAAAATAATCCCTTTATTTCCATTCCCCAGTTTTGACTTTTTACCTCTATGATTACCTTGTATCTAAGCCTCTGCAGAACCTTATCTTAGTTCTTTTGACAGACTTGTATTTTAGCCAATTAGTACTGGTTCATGCACAACGCCACGGGAGTAAGCACAATGTTATCTATATGGAACACACAAACTAGCACTGTTTGGCTGGGAAAAGCTATTAAAATGCACTGAGTTAAGAGGCTGTCTGCAATTGCTTAGAATTAGGCAGCAGTTTAAAAGGTCATAAAATAACAATGTTGGTTGTGTAAAGCTGGAGAATGTGTAGTAGATGCGTTATTTATCTCTTTAAAATATAAAACAAAAATCAAGTAGATTGTACCTTTAAGTAACCTGTAAATAAGTAGCTTATGTAGTTCAGATATACACGTTAAGCTTGAGATTCATTTGCAAACACACTCCATCTTGTGTGTTGTACAGGACTATACTAACTTTCGGCTAGATTACGAGTCTTGCGTTATGAGTAAAAAGGCAGCTTTAATCCTCGTAATGCTGCTTTTTTTTTTTTTTAAATATCTTTTTTTTTATTGAGGAAGTATATCACCTTGTAACATACACGGTAAATGAAGGTACAAACAGTATCTCAAAATTTGACAACAAGATAAACACACCACCATGACAATACATTACACAGTTGTCTTGGCAACTAATCCTTCCTTATCCCCATTTAATTTTTAAAGGTTTGTTGTGTCATCAGAGACAGTTAGCTCCATTGGTGGGAACAGACTCGCTAAGATCACGGATGACACCAAGTTCCATCTTTAGCAGTGTCAGTTAACAGTGCGTAAGGCAATCTGATTCAAGTGCTAAGTCCAGAGAGTCCTCAGAAAACAAAAGAAATTGAGTAGGGAAATAACTCCAAACATTCTGTAGTGAGAATTACTCAAATAGAACTCTGTTCTGGTCAGACACCCGGAATCAGGATAAGCTTAGTAAAATTAGGTAGTCATCTTGACTATGAATAATAAGGTATATAAGTATAGACACCACACTTTTTCTGTTGTATTTAGGGCCCGAAGAGTCTTTTGTGACATATAAGGAAAAAGGCTTTAAACAGGTTATTCGAACAGAGCAGAAACTATGAAACTCTGCCACAATATTAATGGGGAGGAAAAATTACTCATCCCTTACCGCATAAAAGGGGGAATGAGGGGGGGGGGGGAGCAGAGAGGCGGGCAACAGACTAGTGAAATTAGTATTAGTACTGCTGGCTTGCACCTTAGACAACAAATATTTTAGTTATGAGGGGCATTAGACAATACCAAACATAGATAGATTTTACTCAGTAGAGTCCATATTAACTTAAATACTCATGTTAGTGGTTGCTTCAAAAGTACTCTGAGGAATGTATACAAACTTCAGCATATATATGTGAGCAGCAACCAATACATACAAAATAGATAGCTCAAATAATAAAAAACCCCAGAGGCGTAGGATTAATGACAGGCTGCGGGAAACATATAGGGTTTATTACCAATATTGTAATAGGCATCATTGTTGGAAACTGGGCTAAGTCTTGCATCATGTTTATGAAATTGAGGAAAGCAAGATTCACAAGCAGTACATTATTACAGCAGCCCAGTGGCACCATTCAACAAACACAATAAAAACAGGGGGAGCTAACATCATTTTAAATTGTAACTCACTACTTTCCCCACTAGCAGGCGTGTTCTAAGTGTTAAATATAATTTTATGCAATTACTCTCACTACCTACCCCCATGCCTGCACATATGCTCAGATACAGGAATAAAATAGCAACGGGGCTGCAGATCCACCCTGATAGAAGTAATCTAGCATATAGTAAATGCAACTCTTAGCCCCTGACCAGCAAGGGACTAGTAGGGGGAGGTTTAATTTGCATACATTTATATAGTCCTGTTCTATAATAAAGCATTTCAACCAAAAACTAATTTCTTAAGAATAAACAATGAAATGTTAGTATATGACCAGGAAACATATAGGGAGTCTGCCCGAAGTCAGAGCACGTGGGTTCATAAACAATAGACTCCCCACCCATAAGCCAGAGCTGGTGCCCTACTTACTATAATTCAATTTAAGTCTGCAAACAATAGAAAACACAGAAAGGCTATAGATGCAGAAGCCCATACAGTTTTAGGGATGTTTTGTTCATGAACATATTGATGGGTACAAACTATCGTCAGACATGAATTACGTATTAATCAAAAATATGAACTCTATGAATAACTGTAAAATGCAGTGGGAGGTATATTGGAGCATGCGACAGCCCTCAGCTGGGTATCTGACAATATGTCTTCATGTGTATAATGGTTTATTTACCCACAGCAAAGAGGGTGTCTCTGAGCAGAATAAACATATCACTGCTGTCTATAACAGTCTCAGTAGAACTGCTCAGATGCTCAGGAGTCCTACTTGTGTAGTCTGCTTAACCAGTTTGCATTCGGGTAAGATTTTCACACCGAAGGTGAGTCTCCCACACTTGAAGGTGAAGTCTGGTCTCAGATAGCTGTTCAGTTGTAGGCGATCTGTGGAGGAGTTGCCCTCCCCCAGCCCTCACCCTTACTCGGAATGTACTAAAGAGTCTTTGGTGATAGGTGAGTCCTGCTTGTTCGAAGGGGACCCAGAGGCCATCTAGACACCTCGCGGACCCTGTTTGAGTTGGGGGAATTATCATCTTGTTGTCGCGATCCTTGGTAGGTTCTATGTCCTTATCAGTCTGTGCAATTTCTCCTCTAGTTGTCTGCCGGTTGTTGGCCGCATTTTCCTTGACGGGGACAGAGGCAGGGGGTGCAGACTTTACACAACTGTTCCCCAGTGTATAGACAGGGTCATCTCCACTCTTGTGCGCATACATTTGAACTCCTTTCTAACATGATCATCGCCACGTGCGTGACTCTTAATTTAAACATAAGGCTATCAAACCTCTGGAATATTTGTTGCTCAAATTCTGACAACATTTTGTGCATATCGGCATTAGTCACCACCATATTCCAAGCTGTACGTTCACTGGCTCTTTATATAATGTAGGCAAATTATTAGCGGTAGTTTGTTCCACTACCACGAGGATTTTACTTGAGTTGGGAAATGGCCGCATCTTGGAAGTCCCAGTATAGACTGTTGCTGAATATTTTGAAATTATTTTCTAGTTGGCAATTTTCACTCTCTGGGCTTCTTGGCTCAGTTCCACAGGCCTTTACGTACACGATTTTTGTACATTAAGCTGGATTGAACGGTCAAATATATGGGTAGATAATATATAGCCGGAGCTACACTGGCACACAACCGCTCAGCTCCAGAGCTTGCTCCGCCCCCCCAATGCTGCTTTTTTACTACCGCTGCTATTACGAGTCTTGCAGATTTAGGGGCACCGCACACTTTTTTGGCCGTACCGCAAATCAACTTACGCAAATTGCGTATAGTCTTTTTTCAATGGGACTTCCATAGCACCGGTATTACAAGCTTGTCCTGGGAGGCCAAAAAGTGAGCGGTACACCCTATCCCGTCAAGATTCGTACCGCATTTTAAAGTCAGTAGTTATCAGTTTTACACTACAAAGCTGTAGCATAAAACTCATAGCTAAAGTGCTAAAAAGTACACTAACACCCATAAACTGCCTATTAACCCCTAAACCGAGGCCCTCCTGCATTGTGAACACTAAAATAAAATTATTAACCCCTAATCTGCCGCTCCCAACATCGTCACCACTAGAATAAACAAATTAACCCCTAAACCGCCACACTCCCGCCTCACAAACACTAGTTAAATATTATTAACCCCTAATCTGCCGCCCCTAACATCGCCCCCAGCTACCTACATTTATTAACCCCTAATCTGCCGCCTCCAACGTTGCCGCCACTATACTAAATTTATTAACCCCTAAATCTAAGTCTAACCCTAACCCTAGCACCCCCTAACTTAAATATAATTGAAATAAATATAAATAAAAATTACTATCATTACCTAAATAATTCCTATTTAAAACTAAATACTTACCTGTAAAATAAACCCTAAGCTAGCTACAATATAACTAATAGTTACATTGTATCTATCTTAGGTTTTATTTTTATTTTACAGGCAAGTTTAATTTATCTAACTAGGTAGAATAGTTACTAAATAGTTATTAACTATTTAATAACTACCTAGCTAAAATAAATACAAATTGACCTGTAAAATAAAACCTAACCTGTCTTACACTAACACCTAACCTAACCCTACAATTAAATAAATTCCCTAAATTAAATACAATTAATTAAATTCAATACAATTAGCTAAATTACAAAAAACAAACAAACACTAAATTACAGAAAATAAAAACCAAATTACAAGATCTTTAAACTAATTACACCTAATCTAATAGCCCAATCAAAATAAAAAAAGCCCACCCAAAATAAAAAAAACCCCTAGCCTAAACTAAACTACCAATAGCCCTAAAAAGGGCCTATTGCCCCAAAGAAATCAGCTCTTTTACCTGTAAAAAAAAATACAAACAACCCCCCAACAGTAAAACCCACCACCCACACAACCAACCCCCCAAAAAAACTGTAACTAAAGAAACCTAAGCTCCCCATTGCCCTGAAAAGGGCATTTGGATGGGCATTGCCCTTAAAAGGGCATTTAGCTTTATTGCAGCCCAAACCCCTAATCTAAAAGTAAAACCCACCCAATACACCCTTAAAAAATCCTAACACTAACCCCCGAAAATCCACTTACAGTTTTGAAGAGCCGACATCCATCCTCAGCGAAGCCGGGAGAAGTCTTCATCCAAGCGGCAAGATGTCCTCAACGAAGCCGGCAGAAGTGGTCCTCCAGACGGGCAGAAGTCTTCACCCAGACGGCATCTTCTATCTTCATCCTTCCGACGCGGAGCAGCTCCATCTTCAAGACATCCGGCGCGGAGCATCCTCTTCAATCGACGGCTTCTTCTACAATGAAGGTTCCTTTAAATGACGTCATCCAAGATGGCATCCCTTAGATTCCGATTGGCTGATAAAATTCAGCCAATCGGAATTAAGGTTGAAAAAATCCAATTGGCTGAAGCAATCAGCCAATAGGATTGAGCTTGCATTCTATTGGCTGTTCCAATCAGCCAATAGGTTTGAAGTTCAATCCTATTGGCTGATTGCATCAGCCAATAGGATTTTTTCAACCTTAATTCCGATTGGCTGATAGAATTCTATCAGCCAATCGGAATCTAAGGGACGCCATCTTGGATGACGTCATTTAAAGGAACCTTCATTGTAGAAGATTATATTATATTATATTTAAATTAGGGTGTGTTAGGGTTAGACTTAGATTTAGGGGGTAATAAATATAGTATAGTGACGGCGACGTTGGGGGTGGCAGATTAGGGGTTAATAATGTTTAACTAGTGTTTGCGATGCAGGAGTGAGGCGGTTTAGGGGTTAATATGTTTATTATAGAGGCGGCGATGTCCGGAGCGGCAGATTAGGGGTTAATAAATATAATGTAGGTGTCCGCGATGTTGGGGGCAGCAGATTAGGGGTTAATAAGTATAATGTAGGTGATGGTGATGTCGGGGTGGCAGATTAAAAGTTAATAAATATAATGTAGGTGTTGGCGATGTCGGGGGCGGCAGATTAGGGGTTAATAAGTGTAATATTAGGGGTGTTTAAAATCGGGGTTCATGTTAGGGTGTTAGGTGTAAACATAAATTTAGTTTCCCCATAGGAATCAATTGCAGGTGTTAGACTTTTTCTCAGCCGGCTCTCCCCATTGATGTCTATGGGGAAATCGTGCACGAGCACGTACAACCAGCTCACCGCTGACTTAAGCAGCACTGGTATTGGAGTGTGGTATGGAGCTCAATTTTGCTCTATGCTCACTTGCCTTTTAACACCGGGTTTCTGAAAACCTGTAATACTAGCGCTGTAGGTAAGTGAGCGGTGACAATAACGTGCAAGTTAGCACCGCACCCCTCATAACGCAAAACTCGTAATCTAGCCATATAATAGCTATTGCTCATTTAAAATAAAATATTTATTACTAATAAGAACTAGATTTACACAGATGTCTTGTGTCTTTTTCTTATACCTGTGTACTGTGACTCCACCAAAAGAAATACATTATAGAGACATGAAACCCCAATTTTTTCTTTCATAATTCAGATTTGTTAAAAAGGATACCTAGGTAGACTCAGGAGCTTCTGATTGGAGCTGCAAACATATGCCTCATGTTACTGGCTCACCCAATGAATTAACTAGCTCCCAGTAATGCATTGCTGCTCCTTCAAAAAAGAATACCAATCAAATGAAGACAATTAGATAACAGAAGTCCAATGGGAAAGTTGTTTAAAATTGTATTCTTTATCTGAAAAGTTTATGTTTCATGTCCCTTTAACTGCTTCCTTCTCAAAATCCTTTATCAATTTAATTTGTTAGTAGCACTGGCAAAAAAAGTCTGCTTGCAAACTTTTAAGTAAATTAATCACTTCTTGCATTTATGTAAAAAAAAATAAATAAAACAAAGCTGCACCAAGGGACAACACCATTCGACTGCTTCAACTAGTAGAATATGCTAAATGATCGGACCAGGCAACGTTTTTCCCTTCTTCTATTGTCCAATTTTGGTGAGCCTGTGTGAATTGTAGCCTCAGTTTCCTGTTCTTAGCTGAAAGGAGTGGCACCCGGTGTAGTCTTCTGCTGCTGTAGCCCATCTGCTTCAAGGTTCGACGTGTTGTGCATTTAGAGATGGTATTCTGCATACCTTGGTTGTAACGAGTGGTTATTTGAGTTGCTGTTGACTTTCTATCATCTCAAACCAGTTTGCCCATTCTCCTCTGACCACTGACATTAACAAGGCATTTTCATCCACACAAATGCCGCTCACTGGATATTTTCTCTTTTTCGGACCATTCTCTGTAAACCATAGAGATTGTTGTGAGTGAAAATCCCAGTATATCAGCAGTTTATGAAATACTCGTCAGCCCGTCTGGCACCAACAACCATGCCACATTCAAAGTCCCCTTTCTTCCCCATTCTAATGCTCGGTTTGAACTTCAGAAAGTTGTCTTTACCATGTCTAGATGCCTAAATGCATTGAGTTGCTGCCATGTGATTGGCTGATTAGCAATTTGTGTTACTAAGCATATATGTGCATATATGTGTACATATATGTGTGTGTACATATGCATTAGTGTTTATATGTATATATATGTATGTAAATACATATATACACATATAAATACTTAAATACATCTGTAAACACACATATACATATATATGTACATATATACACATATTTAGACATTATTATGTATACATATATAGGTTAAAGCACTTTGCAGCCATTTTCTAAACACCTTATACCATCTATCGTTTAGCCCTGATAACATTTATTATTATTTTTTAATGTTTTATCAAACAGTGTTTATATGAGTGCAACTGTACTTTTAAATATACTTATGTTTTGTTTTATGCAACCCTTTTTTTTCTTTGTCTATCCTTTATGCGCGCTCCAAAGTCACGCTAACCTGATACACGTTAAATTTAATTGCGCTTGAGTTTACTTTCAACTCACAATACGTGGGCTATTTCCATTGCTCGCAAAAAGCTGAAAAAAACATGATATCGCTTGCACGCTACAGTTAGCGAGCCACTCATAATTTAGCACAATGTCATCTTGCTTGTTGGGTCCCCAAAGAATACAGATCAAACGTGGTTAATGGTTATAATCTCAGCCCTCACATCATTCAAGGTTGGGAAAAGCTGTTGAAATTATCCTCTGGTATCTCCACTCCTAAATCTCCTCTTACCTCAATTTCTATCAATGCAGATTTCCAAGGGGGCCCTACCCCTGACCACTCCTGGAATAGGGATATAGGGACTACAATCCCTAATTACAATCTGCTTTCCTCAGGAAAACTCAAGACTCAGGTAGACTTAGTGGATGTAGTAGGAGGAATATCAATTTAATGATTAAAATATTTTCAACTTCAGACTTTCCTACATTCTGCTCCAGATCACCACAACTATACTATACTATACTATACTACTATACTGAATATTTATGCCTTGTTCATTTTTCATATATATATATATATATATATATATATATATATATATATATATATATATATATATATATATATATATATATATGTGTTTATATGTGTATATATTTATATACACATATTAACACATAAATATATATGTATATAAGCATATTCAAATATATTTATAGAGAAAACACTTTAGGTGCCATTTTTTTTAAACACCCCACATCCCCTCTCTTTAATCCCTTATAACTGCTTTGTGCATTTTTTTTTTTTAAATAAAAATGCTCATATTTATTGTACATGTTAATATACTATCCTCTTTATTAGGGGGCAACTTTTTATTTTTAACCAGAGGTCTGACCTCTGGTTAATTTCACATAGCGCAAAGTGAAACCACTAGCTTGCGGTCCCAATTACCAGCCACTTGTAATAGCTGGTTACTTTAACGTGCGCCCATAAACAGGCAAATTTGCCCCTTTACAGGCGTATGCTAAAATAGCACTCAACTCGTAATCTGGCCGAAATTGGCTGAGAAGAAAGTAAAAGTTGAAATGCTGAAATGAAAATGTATTGCAAAGTTGTTTTAACTATCCATAAATACACTTTTTATGGAGAATTACATTTTGAGTTGAATGCTCCTTTTATATGTGGAAGACTAAAAACCAATAGAAAGAGTAAAATTTGTGGTAAAAAATATGTAAACTCAACATCAAAATACAGAAATGTACTCCCCTATACTCTATAAACGCTCATAATAAGTAATCAAATAGACTGGAAGGAAACAGTCAGAGGTGATCCAAATATATAAGTAACATTTCTGATGAAAATATTAGTAGCACAGAGTATATTTTTGAATTAAGACATTTTTGTTACAGCTAAAGATGCCTTATTAAATATGAAAGAATATGGTCATGATAAATTCATGAACAATGAAGTAGTTCACATCAAGTGAAAACCCTCAGGACATATGTTAATATCTAAAACATATATTATTAACTAAATATTACTTCACAGAACATTAAACAGATGTATTCCTTTTAGTGTCAGACGCCTCTGAAGTCAGAATTGTGTAGTTCAATGTTTACTGCATTAAAATAACATGTTATATCTAAAATACGCTTTTGCCAATTGATTAACATTGTGGATTTTTCTCTATTTTTTCCTTGCAATTCTGAATTATTTGGAATTTAGAAGTTTCAACAAAATTGAAACATAAAACATAAAAAAATAACAATCTTGGTCTTTAAAAATGTGTGCAAGGTAGAAAGACAGTGGCTGTATAAAAAAATGGAAAAAAACACAGAACTTTATTAATAGTACAAAATAGCATAAACTCAATTTAGAGCAACAATAGACCATTACAGAAAGCAATATTACTCACATACCACAGAGCCAAAGAATTGGCAGCATGTAGATTTAGTAAAACTGCTATTACAAAGGATTTCTGATTCAGTTAACAAGCAACCTTTTTGTTCACATGTATGTTCGAATGTATATTTTTTTAAGTTAATTTCTCATTTGTTTATTCATATTTTCTGAAAACTTTGGAACATATTTTGTAAACAAAACTGTGAAAAATAACAGTATTTTGTGAAGCTACATCACTAAAAAATAGTTAAAAGAACAGTTTAGTCCAAAACAAACATTCATTATTCAGATAGGGCATGTAATTTTAAACAATTTTCCAATTTATTTCTATCACCAATTTTGCTTTGTTCTCTTGGTATTCTTAGTTGAGAGCTAAACCTAGGAGGTTCATATGCTAATTTATAAGCCCTTGAAGTCCGCCTCTTAGCTAAGGGCATTTTGACAGTTTTTCACCACTAGAGGGTGTAAGTTCATGTGTTTCATATAGATAACACTTTGCTCACGCACGTGGAGTTCCTAGGAGCCAGCACTGATTGGCTAAAATGCAAGTCTGTCAAAAGAACTTAAATAAGGGGGCAGTTTGCAGAGGCTTAGATACAAGATAATCACAGCAATAAAAAGTGTATTAATATAACTGTGTTGGTTATGCAAAACTAGGGAATGAGTAATAAAGGGATTATCTATCTTTTAAAGCAATAAATATTCTGGTGTAGACTGTCCCTTTAATGGGACAGTCAATTCCAAAATAAACTTTCATGATTCAAATACGGCATGTCATTTTAAACAACTTTCCAATTAACTTTTTTCACCAATTTTGCTTTGTTCTCTTGGTATTCATAGTTGAAAACTTAACCTAATTAGGCTCATATGCTAATTTCTTAGAGCTTGAAGGCCGCCTCCTATGTGAATGTATTTTGACAGTTTTTCACAACTAGAGGGTGTTAGTTCACGTGTGACATATAGATAACAATGAGCTCACGCACATGAAGTTACCTAGTATTAAGCTCTGATTGGCTAAAATGCAAGTCTGTCAAAAGAACTGAAATAAGGGGCAGTTTACAGAGGCTTAAATACAAGGTAATCACAGAGGTAATAAGTGTATTAATATAACTGTATTGGTTATGCAAAACTGGGGAATGGGTAATAAAGGGATTATATATCTTTGTAAACATCAAAAATTCTGGTGTTGACTGTCCCTCAACATTAATATCTTCAAGTAGATATATTTGCTATCTAATGATGTATATAAATACATATATTTATTGCAGAGTGTGTGCATTTAGCAACAGGCACCTTTCACATCTATGCTAAGAGCTGCTATAAGTTTTTTTTTTATTTGAGGTATTTTGCCTTAGACAACTATCCAATTAAAATATGTGTTTGCACACAGGTGTTCATTACCTGTTTCCAGGGACGACTGGGCCAGGGTGGGCCAGCACAGATAAAGATCGAGAAGGGGAAGAGCTTGGCAAACAGTTCATAGTTGTTGTTTTTTCAGTGAGCCTAAACTGCAGCGGGGCCATTTGTTAGTGTATTCACTTGCACTGCTGCTGCTGTATCTGTGTATATATGTATTATATATATATATATGTACTGTATATGGGATAGCAGGTAAAGGAGGTCAGATCAGCACCATTAGTAGAGCCGATTTGACCTTCTTTACCTGCTAGCCTTTATTGTGAGGACCTGGGAATCCTCTTCTTTTACTTTTTAACTGCCTGTGTTAATACAATTTCATTGTATTTTATTATATTTGCCTCCCTCACTAGGCTAGATATTATTATTGTTAGTATTATTAATAATAATAATAATATGTTTCTGTTAATCTTTGATTTCACACATATTAATATATATTTTTTTTAAATATACTGTGTTATAATAGGTGAATATTATCTCTTCTTTTAATGGGGATTTTTCCCTTGAGACATAGCGCAGGGTATCTTCTTCTTTATATATATACACAATACACAGTGGAGGATCCAGCACAGGTAGAAGAGTTTGCAGTAATTATTTATTGTGGGATGCACGTATGACAGAAGGTCCTGCACACCTCTAATACATAAAAACAAATCCAAATGGAAGACGTCAGCACCCACAGTTCATCAAAGTGTTGTCTTTATTTACAATGACATGAAGACAGAAAGCTGATGTCTTCCTTTTGGATTTGTTTATATATATATATATATATATATATATATATATACAGTATATGTATTAATATGTATGATACATATATGTATTTATATGTATAATATATATATATATATATATATATATATGTGTGTTTGTATGTATGTATTATACAGGTGGCCCTCGGTTTATGACGGTTCAATTTGCGCCGTTTCAGAATAACGCCCTTTTTTCCAGTCATGTGACTGCTATTGAAAAGCATTGACTGCTATTGAAAGCATTGAGAAACATTAAAATAGCCAGTAGGTGGAGCTGTCCGCTTGTATTGCAGCAAACACATGCAAAGCCAAGCAAGCCAGACATGATCAATGGATCAGCTTTCAATGGAACAAGATCTAGCAGCCACTTCCCTTAGCTGCAGACTCAATGCAGAGAACTGTTTGCAGAAAAAAGCAAGTAAAAAAACGTTTTTGTTCATTAAACTTAGTTTGATGATGATACAGCCTGTTGTGTGATTAAACACAGGCAGGCTGAAATTAACCAGACCTGAGCAATGGAACCATTTTTAAAGGAACAATATCTCACATCCACTTTCCTTAGCTGCAGACTTAGAGAACTGTTTGCAAAAAAAGGCAAATAAAAAATGTTTTTGTTCATTAAACTTAGTTTGATGATGATACAGTCTGTTGTGTAATTATTTTGTTTTTGTTCATTAAACCTAGATTGATGATGATACAGTCTGTGTGATAATTTTATTAGGTGCGGTTTAGCAAATGTTTTTGTTCATTAAACTTAGTTTGATGATGATACAATCTATATTATTAGGTTTATAATGCTGTTTAGCATTTAAAGTCTTCATTTCAAAGCTTTAAAAATAATTTATTAGGTGTTACTTATGACAATTTTGAGAGGGGCCCGGAACCTAACTCCCTCACTTCCCATTGACTTACATTATAAACTGGGTTTCAATTTACAACGGTTTCGATTTACAACCATTCCTTCTGGAACCTAACCCCGGCGTAAACTGAGGGCTATCATAAGATCATAATATTTCAAAGAGGTGGATTTGCTGTACCTTGGGTCCTTGTGTTGAACTTGCCCTGCCTGTTTCTGTCAATCACCCAAAAACACTTTTATATCCGCCCACTCAGAGGTGATGGAGAGGGTAAGAAGCAGAGGTCTCATGATCGCTGCTTCTTACATTGCGGAAAGCAATTGAGTCCAATAAGTGGTGAGTTGTATACATTGTAAACATTGAGTGAACACAGCAAGTGACACATCCTTAAAGGACCAGTCAACAGACTAGATTTGCATAATCAACAAATGCAAGATAACAAGACAATGCAATAGCACTTAGTCTGAACTTCAAATGAGTAGTAGATTTTTTTTCTGTCATTTTTAAAAGTTATGTCTATTTCCACTCCCTCTGTACCATGTGACAGCCATCAGCCAATCAGAAATGCATACACGTACCATGTGACAGCCATCAGCCAATCACACATGCATACACGCTTATTCTGTGAATTCTTGCACATGCTCAGCAGGAGCTGGTGACTCAAAAAGTTACAATATAAAAAGACTACACAGTTTGTTAATGGAAGTAAATTGGAAAGTTGTTTAAAATTGCGTGCTCTATCTGAATCAGGAAAGTTTAATTTTGACTTGAGTGTCACTTTAAGCGTAGAGGGCATGTACTGGGTATCTATGAGGAATTCTGTCTGGTTAAAGGCACTGTGCACCACAGTGGCGTCACTAGGGGGGGTGCGGACCGCACCCGGGCGACAGCCTCCAAGAGGTGACACCACCTAACATTAATCATGACACTGTTTATTTTTTATTTTTTCCTAATATGCTACAGTGCTGGTGCCTTGTAAGAAGGGCCAATGGGTCCATGCTAAGGCAGAGGGGGAGAGGCAGTATTGGCAGCAGTGCACTGTAGCAGTGGCCAAGCCTAGGCTGTCATTGGGAGCGCTGTGTGCAGGAAAGTGCGCGGTTTGGCTGAAAGAGCAGACAAAGAAGTGCTGATAAAGTTCTTGTCTCCTCACCGCGACAGCCCTTTGTCCTGTATATCTGATGGCTAATCTTTCCTGCAGAGCATGCATGCAGGCCTGGCGCTTGCATATTGGTATCTAGGTAACCGCCTTAGTGCGCACCAGCAGTGGGGCGCAAAATTGGAGAGCTCAGTCAGAGCAGCCAGTGTTTTATATATATATATTTTTTTGACATATCAGTGACTGTGGCGGATGATCCGCAACTTAGGACTCCCAGCAAGCAGCAGCACCGTTTCTGGCCTCTTAGGTGCCACAGTAATTAGTGCCGGTATAAGCTCCTCCTCCATCCGGTCCCTAAAGCGCAGGCCTCTGTCAACTATCACCCACCGGCCACCTGTGTGTCACCCCGCTCTGGCGCTCCTCAACCGCTCTCCTCTGTGAACACTGACTGTGAGTACCGGGTTCAGGTTGGCAGCCTCTACTCCTGAATTGACTAATATATAAAGTGTTATGGTTATTGATAGGGTCTGAACCTAACCTTATTAGAGAACTTTTTTTTTTTTCCAAAATATTTTATTGAGACAAACAAGAAACAATAAAGTAGTACAACTCCATATGACTATGCGCACAAAAATTACAAACATAGGAAGGTAAACAATAAGTCTTAGACAGTGGTGCAATAATTGGTTCTTACACTTAACACATACATAGTTCTTCATTTGCTGAGAAGTATAGAGGTGGAGTTTCTCGGGTATGAATATAAGGTCTCATTTTACTGTTATGAGGAAAATTGTGAGTATGAATTGACATAACTCTGTTTTGTGAAGAGTTAAGCCAAGAGGGCCGTTCTCTGTAAACTATGGTGAATACAGAGTGATAATATAGTAATATAGTACAACTTTGGAGTATTCAAAAGATCTGTGTCAATGAAGAGATATAATTAATAAGAGTAATGTGAGAGAAGGGCAAGATTTCAGCGGACAAGAGCCGCTTGGGTAAAGAAGAATGGGTAAAGAACCCAGTATAAAGGGGGAAATGGGGGGGAGGCGGAGCTATAATAAATTGGACTAAATGAGATGTAGCTGGTGTGAAAACAGGGAAACTTTGAGCCTAGTGAGTACCCTGGGTATCTGCTTGGGATATAAGGGGCTGGGAGCTTGCTAATATTCTTTCATCTCAAATATGGTGGTTTTTGCTGAGACTTATAGGTAAGGGACAGTGTAGATATTCAGCCATAACCAGGCCTCTAAAAAGGCACATATTATATAAGCAAACTTTAGTCAAGGACAATATTCATGTGTTATGCAGTCAATATATCTAAATGAGACAGAGTAAGGATAAGTTAGACTAGTTTGACTCCTGAAGCGTAACATAGTATGTGACGAGCCCATCTATGTAAAATGGCGCATAAGAATATATTTTAGTTTTAGTCAAAAACAACTGACCAATTCAAAAAAGACATAGCAGACAGGAAGATAACATAAGAAACTAATGATTGCTAGACCCTAGAGCAGTGCTTTCCAAACTGTGTGTCGGGACACACTAGTGTGTCGGCAGCAGTGTGTAGGTGTGTCCCTGCTTCAGCACAATTTTTTTTTAAATTATTTTTTTTGGTTTCTGACTTTTCGCCTGCCTGCTACACATATCATATTGGCTCCTGACTGCATGTGTAGTCTCCTTAATTGGCTCGTGACTGCATGTGTAGTCAGTGAGTGGGACAGCAGTGTGTTTCCAGCGCAGGAAGTAGTCAATCGGACTCACCGAGCTCTGAGGGTGGCAGCTTAAACACTGAGCTGAAGTCAGTGGGGTTTTTTTTGTAACTAGCTCCCAGTAGTGCATTGCTGCTCCTGCTCTTGATATATGGATAGGAAGTGGAAGCTTAAAAATGCAAGTGTCTTTATCTAATATTACACCAAATATTCAGAAACTGTGTTCATCCCATCAACCTTATACATCCCATTAAAATAGTAAGTAGCTATTGGTGTTATTAAACTTTTTTTTAATTCTTGCACATACTTACATACTGTTACTTTTAAATACATTTCATTATTATATAATTTATGTATGTGTCCGTATCTCTTAAAACAAGTTAGTTTAACCTTCTGTTTGCTAGTACAACTGAATTAGTGTGTCGCGAAATGATGTAGGTCTAAAAAGTGTGTCACGACATGAAAAGTTTGGAAAGCTCTGCCCTAGAGGCTCATGTAAAACATAAAAGTAAATCTTCTAAATGAACACGAGTAACCTGCAACTATTATCTAGGCATCCATCAAATAGACTTCATAAATATAATAGTTTCATATCTTATGACATGACTTAACAGTTCCCACTATGAGTTTGAGGCGATAGTCTCCCTTCTGAATAATCTTACTTCCAGTCTCAAGTCCTGTAGCACGCTTACTAAAGGGAGGAGGATCAAGGCATATTAGAAGAAAATTGTCAGCAAACAGGACTGTATCCAGTAAGCTCTATATATATGGGTACAAACTTTTAACCTACGCCCGATCTGGATGAGGCAGGGCAGCATATAACTAAAACATAAAGTTGGTTCCTTAATTCCCCGAGGTTATACTTATAAACTGACAGGAAGGTGGGGAAGTCCTGGGTAAGCCTGTGCTCTGAACCGTACTCTGACCTGTATTGCAATGGGTCCCCTTTGAGTAACTTCTCTGAGTCTTGTCTGGAGGATGCCTGAGAGGAAGCAATATATGTCCCAGTATTAGCAGCTTTCGAGAATAACTCAGTCATAGGGCGGTAGCCAGAGAATGTGCCAGAATGTCCCAGTGTTCAGAGGCTCATCATGAAGTTCAGAGGCTCATCAGGTATTTCTCTATTCCCCACATAGCTCTTTTTATTCCAGTCTAAGGGAAC